>NC_090657.1:110137629-110405129 GCF_040937935.1 Hyperolius riggenbachi | reverse complement strand
CCCCTGCGGAGTCTTTTAGGAAAGACGACTCCATAGGTTCACCAGTGGCGCTAGACATTACATTTTGTATTCTGAATATTACAGAAGGACAGACACAGACAAACACTTTGTTAGCAGCTGCAAACACTATGCCCCCTGTACATATCAGAGTTACAGATTGCCCAGCAAGCTCATGGTGAACCAGAACTCCTAGGAGTGTGTAAGGGGCTGAGAGAGATCAAAAAGCCTCCTTATTAAATGCTATGCTATGGGTTCAAGATGCATTTGTAGTTCCTGGGGGGGCTCAGCGCATCTCTGATTGGAGGCCATTCGGAGGCGGCCTGGTGTTGCGCTGATCCACCTTTTGCGCAATTTTCGATTTTTCAATTTTATTTGGTAGCGCACCCAGGCTATGCATATACATAGGTTAGGATTTAGTTAGTGTTAGGCCCCTCCCATGGAGGATTGACTTCTTCGCAGTGGGAGGGACGAGTACTTAATAGGTTGCATGCAAGCTGTTACAGGAAACCAACATCCTCCTCCAGTGGTAGACAGGTCATGTGTATGCTCGGTGTGAATTCGACCCCACAAGTGGGGCTTGCACTCTTTTGCAGGTAGGCACTAGTCTGTTTTTAAGTAGCGCTGCTCATTTCCTTGCTATGTACTAAAAGAGAAGTTTGCCTTCTTAAAACAGGTTTTTGCGATTATTCAAGTTGGAGTGAGCTCTGAGGTCTCCCACAGTGCATCATTGTTAAATATGCAAATCATCTTTGTTGTACCTGATAGCTAAACACCTCCAGAACCTGCTGAAATGTAATGTGTCCGCTTGTTAATATTACAGAGCCAAACTAATCCAACATGCATACAGACTGTTTTGGATTGGTTGATCCTCATCAGAGCATGGCATGGATTAATATGGCTCTATGGTGGAGGAAACCCAGAGTTACAGATTCTCAGAGCTCACTTCAACCTGAATAATCGCTGTTTTAAGAAGACAAACTTCTGTTTTGCAGTACCTGCCAATGCGAACTAGAGAGAACCAGGACCAGGGGCAATTGGAGACCAATAGATGGGCTTTGAGGAACTGTTAGAAAAACTCTTTATCAGTACACATTCTATATAGTAAGTCTCGTTTACTATCAGAATCAAATTTATTTGCCAAGCACAGGTTGTGCCCAGAATTGGGTTTGGTACAATAAACAACTCAGATGGGAAGAACATTTAAAAATAATAGTGATCCAGAACAAATGAGACAGAGATAATGACAGTTTAACAGGGATATGGTGCATAGAAAACCGATAAGACAATAATAAACTAGCAGCTTTTCACAGAATATGACACAGGAGACTGGAACACTTTAGCAGCAGCTTCAACGCAATGAGTAGAGTTGGGCCGAACCTCCGATTTTAGGTTCGCGAACTTCCGCGGAACGTTCGGTTCGCGGAAAAGTTCGCGAACCGCAATAGACTTCAATGGGGATGCGAACTTTAAAAAAAAAAAAATATACTGGCCACAAAAGTGATGGAAAAGATGTTTCAAGGGGTCTAACACCTGGAGGGGGGCATGGCGGAGTGGGATACATGCCAAAAGTCCCCGAGAAAAATCTGGATTTGACGCAAAGCAGCGTTTTAAGGGCAGAAATCACATTGAATGCTAAATGACAGGCCTAAAGTGCTTTAAAACATCTTGCATGTGTATACATCAATCAGGTAGTGTAATTAAGGTACTGCTTCACACTGACACACCAAACTGTTCACTGAACAGAACAGGTATACAGTGGCGGGTTCACTGAACAGAACAGGTATGCAGTGGCGGGTTCACTGAACAGAACAGGTATGCAGTGGTGGGTTCACAGTACAGGTATGCAGTGGTGGGTTCACTGAACAGGTATGCAGTGGTGGGTTCACAGTACAGGTATGCAGTGGTGGGTTCACAGAACAGGTATGCAGCCAGGGACAAGCTAAGCCCAACTAATCTTTCCCTATGAGAGAGAGTGTGCAGCAGCTCGCCCTACTCTCACTAACGCAGGCACACGAGTGACCGTAATGGCCGCCGCTGCCTGCCTTTTATTAGGGGGGGGAGTGGCTCCAGGGGCTAGTGTAGCCTAATTGGCTACACTGGGCCTGCTGACTGTGATGTAGAGGGTCAAAGTTGACCCTCATGGTGCATTATGGGGTGAACCAAACTTCCGCAAAAGTTCGCCTGCGGGACGCGAACGCGAACCACTGAAGTTCGCATGGAACCGTTCGCAGGCGAACCGTTCGGCCCAACTCTAGCAATGAGTTACATAACAAGATGCAGTGTTACAATCCACAGTCTATCCGGAGCATTTGCCCACGGCTACAGTACTTTAGGTGGGAGGGAGCCACTGTATAGAGTTCAAGAGGTTGACAGAGGAGAGGAAGAAAGAGTTCCTATGTCTAGCGGTCATGGTGGAGATGACCCGAAACCTCTTGCCAGATCGGAGCCAACTGAAGAAGTGGTGGCCTGGATGTGAGGGGTCATTTGCAATCCTCTGTGCCCTGGAGCGCAGTATGGATTTGTAGACCCTACTTAGTGTTCATTAAACAGTCTGTTCATCTGCAACATACAGTTGTGTTGAGTTTTCATTACATAAGCAGATGGGCAGGCTCCTGGTATACCAGAAGTTAAAGGCTTGATCCCCTGACCAGTCCTTGGGTTGTCTAGTATTGTGACCACTTCCTTTCAGAGGACAAGCGGCGGGAGGAGTTTCCTGATTATTCTCTCCGCTGACCTGATGACCCTCTGTAGCTTGTATCTGTAGCTTGTCGCTGTTCGAGGAGCCAGCATACAAGACCAGAATGGATGAGCAGAGGACAGATTCTCTGGCAGTGTAGAAACTTGACAGAAGCTCCTGGATCATAATGAACTTCCTTAGTTGGTGAAGGTATATTAGTCTTTGCTGGGCCTTCCTTTGGTTGGAGGCAGTGTTTGCCTTCCAGTTCAGGTCATTGGAGATGTGTGTTCCTAGTAGGCTAATGCAGGATTCCCTTTGAACCTCAGTGCCGTCAATGTAGATTGGATGTGGGGGGGAAGGCATGCTTCCTGAAGTCGATGATCATCTCAACGGTTTTGGCCGTGTTGGGGACCAGCCTGTTTTCCCTGAACCAGAGGCATGTTCTGTCGACCTTCTGATGATAGACCTGCTGATCATTCTTGATTACAAGGCCAATGATGGTGCTGTCATCAGCAGATTTGATGAATTTGACAGAGTCTGCTGTGGATCTGCAGTCATAAGTGTAGAGGGAAAAGAGGATCAGTGACAGGATTAAGCCCTATGGGGCACCTGTGTTGGTAATCCTTGGTTGAGAGGAGATCTTACCCAGCATGACGACTTGGGATCTGTTGGCAGGAAGTCTGTGATCCGTTCTCAGTCTCTTATCTTTTTTTTGGCCTATAGTATATAGCTCCAACTTCCTTGTGGCAGTAGTGGCATGACCCCCTTTGTCCGACACCAGCCTGCTCCTGGTAAAGCCTTGATACGACACCATTCTGCCTCTGGTAACATCTAGAGATTATATAAGGCATTGTTTAATTGTGGTTAAGGCCTTGAGCCACCGGTGTAACTATGGCCCTCAGTCTCTCATGGTGATTGGCTGGCTTTATGGCACTTGCAAAGTAACCAGGAAGTGGAGGAGACTTCTGCTTCAGGAACAGGTAATGTATAAAAGCAAGCAAAATTTGAAGGGACCTGGGCTCAAAACTCACAAATAGCCAGCGGCTACCACAACATCCTATAATAAACAAGATCGTTGGAGCAAAATATCCAACAAGCATGTGGGTTAAGCCCCTCAGCCGGCGTCGAGCGTATCCTTAACCTCCCTGGCGGTCAATTAGAACCGCCAGGAGGCAGCGCAGCACTATTTTTGGGGTTTTTTTTTAAGTCGTAGCTAGCCTAGCGCTAGCTACATGATAGCCGCTGAGCAGCGGCATCCCCCTACCTACTGCGATCGCCTCCGGCGATCAGCGGAAGCAGGAAATCCCGTTCAGAACGGGATTTCCTGCTGGGCTTTCCCGGTCGCCATGGCGATGGTCGTCATCGACGTCATGGACGTCGTGACGTCGTGGGGAGTCCCGATCCACCCCTCAGCGCTGCCTGGCGCTGATGGGCCAGGCTGCGCAAGGGGTCTGGAGGGGGGGGGGGCGGCGGATAGCGGCAGCGATCGGGAAGTACATGCAGCTAGCAAAGTGCTAGCTGCGTATACAGAAAAAAAAATTATGCAAATCGGCCCGGCAGGGCCTGAGAAATCCTCCCTGCGCGCGTAGCGGGACCTGAGGTCGGGCTTACCGCCAAGGAGGTTAATTGGACATGTCTGATATAGGATAAAAAGCCTAAGAGAAAACTTACCTGAGGTCACCCACAGAGCCATGATCCCCTAACCTCATAGGGTGTAGTCTGACTTGTGGGGTGGGGGGGCAGTGGGGAAAGCAGATGCAAGGTATAATAATGCTTCCCCAGTGATCTGCATAATAATGTGTACAGGACTGCTCCTCTGCAGGGGGCCCTGTCCAGTATAGTTAGTCTTCATATTTCTCTAATTACTTTCTTTTAAACAGGCCTGTTAGCCTCTCCTCTTTATCGCTTGCTCTTGTCTTTCCCCCCCTCCCTCCAGCACTTGGGATCAGAGACTTATTTATTCTCTTCCTCTTTAATCGGTCGTTTGAGGGCACAGCTCAGTGCAGAAGGGGGGAGGTGGATGGACAAGGACAAGCTTTCTTTACAGTACAGCATGTTCTAGAGAGTTGGGGGCCACAGCTTGAAGAGGGAGGTGGGCAACTTACAGAGTACTTCATACACCTGATTGCCCTGGAAACATCTCCTAAAACTAACAACACACTTTTATCTGTCTCGATTCTCTGACCCTTAAATCCTGCAGCTAGCTAGAAATGGGAGCACACCTAGAGATGTAACCCTTTTCACTCAGTAACCTTCCCTGGTGCCTCATAACTTTTTAGTGTCCCACTTTACTGTTACACGTGACTCTTAACTCATTGTCTCCTCTTGTTACCTTGTAGAAGCTAGCATGCTGAAAGCTAGTGTGACCTGTAGAGCCTGCTGCTCTATATAGATTTCTATCTCTTTTTCTCTCCAACTTTATCTGTTGTTTTTTTTTTCTTGACTTTACCTTACGTGTCCTCTTTTTTTTTCTTTTCGGTTGAAAGTTATCCAGTCATGGCCACTAAGGATCATTTGATATAGATAGTTTTAACTGTTTTGGATCACTATCTAGCTGTGAATATGTGTGCACAGAAAATATAATCAGACTAGTTAGCAAACATAGAACAGAGATATCTGTTGACAACATTTGATCATTCCTGGATAGTTGGAATAGTGTTTTAAATTGGATCTAGATTTATTTATTTTTATTTATTGATTGTATTTATAAAGCGCCAACATATTACGCAGCGCTGGACATTAGTTAAGGTTACAGACAATATTTAGGAAACCAGATCACGCAGCACAGTATGAGTACAAGGTAATGCTTAGTCAGTCACTGGATGGAAGCATGGGGATTAGGCAAGACGAGTTCACTCAAGAGTTCACTCAGATCCATAGGATGGGTGTACAGTAATGGAGGTGCATGATCAGAACACAAAAGGAGGAGGACCCTGCCTGAAAGCTCACAATCTAGAGGGAGAGGTAAGGACACGAAAGGTAGGGGACCAGAGTTCCGCTGAGTGTTTAGAGCACTAGTGAGAGGTGATAGGCCAGAGTGAAAAAGTGAGTTTTGAGGGCCTTCTTGAAGATGTTGAAGGAGGGGGCTGTCCTAATGGGTGGAGGTAGGAAGTTCCATAGTGTTGGAGCAGCTCTTGAGAAGTCCTGGAGGCGTGCATGGGACTGGGTGATGCGGGGGGCAGTCAGGCGAAGTTCATTGGAGGAGCGGAGTGAGCGGCTAGGTGTGTACCTCTGAGTAAGATCGGAAATGTAGGTTGGACAGGTTTTGTGGACAGATTTGTAGGTCAGACACAGTATCTTGAATCTGATTCTGGACTGGATATCTATAAAGGACATGGGGTAGGGGGAAAAAAAAACACAAAAAGAGCGCACTCAGAAGACTGATGATAAAAGGGAGACCAGCCTGTCATAGACAGATCTATCAGGTTAGAAGCAAGCTCTTTGTCCAAAGGGATCCTGTGGCTGGAAGCAGGATATCAGGAGCAGCTGTTTGGTTTGTAGCCATTGGTGTCCCAGCACTGGCTGTAACACCAGAGCTGCAGGCACCTGTAGGCTGTATGAGACTTAATCCCTGAGCAGGGAGAGGCTCCTTCCTGAAAAGTTAGCAATCCACACACTGCTCTGTTCAAATGCACCACAGCGGTGGCTGGGTGGTGAGCAGTAGCACTAAAGTGGCTGAAAGAAAGCACAGGACAGTCCTGTGATTTCTTTCAGCCACTTCAGTGCTACTGCTCACCACCCATACACCGCTGTGGTGCATTTGAACAGAGCAGTGTGTGGATTGCTAACCTTTGAGGAAGGAGACTTCCATCACCCAACATATACTTTACATATAGAAGACTAATTTTATCCAGCCCGTTCTCATTTCAGCATGGGGGTTATTTAAGTTTACCTATCTAGACTGGATAGAAAGCCAGTGACGGGATTCACAGAGGGGAGCCGCTATGGTGGAGCAATGGGAGGAGTGGATAATTCTGGCTGCCGCATTCATGATGCACTGCAGCGGGTCAATTCGGGCCATAGGGAGAGCAGACAGAAGGGCATTGCAGTAGTCAAGGCGGGAAATTGTGAGGGCATGGATGAGGAGTTAGGTGATGGCAGAGGTCAGGAAAGGGCGGATCTTGCAGATGTGCAGATGTTACGGAGGTGGAAGTTGCAGGATTTTGTGAAGTTTTGGGGAGTGAAGGAGAGTGCGGAGTCCAGAGTGACACCCAGACAACTGGCTTGAGAGGTAGGGCGATTGGTAGTATGGTTAACAGTGACATTCACATCTGGGAGGTTCAGGGATGGCCAGGGTGGGAAGATCATAAAATAAAGATGTAGGCATTATTTTTACATTCATTATTCTGGTTTCAGGACCGGAAATACATCCTATAGCTAGTTATTGGTATTTAGCCTTTCCCCACTAATGCTTACTTAGGCTCCTTATCCTATTCCCCCCCCCCTTCCGAGCTTTTCTACTGGCTTTAGAACTCAAAATAAACTAGATCACTTGCCATTACTAAAGATGTTGCCGGAGAGGAAAGATTTTACAATGGGCAAACACTGAGGCTGGTTGCATATTATGGCAGTGTGATCATCCAGCGTTAGCTGAACGATTGCACCGCAACAACCTTGGTAAGTTGCACCGTTGTAGCCGTGGCCCAACCTTTACAAAAAACAAAATTAACACAGGACCTACAGTTTACAGCAAAGTCCCCTTTATCCTGAACTTGGGCAACCGAAAGTCTTGACTAACTGGCATGTCTAATAAATAACGGGTTTTGGGGTGTTCGTGGTGTGTGTGCAACCATTAAAATACTTACCGAGCCTTCAGCCACTTCTAGCAGCCTTCCTCTGGCTCCTAGCAGCTTTCATCCTCCATGCACGCAACTCTGTGTGTCACGTGACCCAACGCGAGTCAGGTGACACGCTGGCTTCTGTGCACGGAGGAAGCTGCAAGACGTCGCTGGAGGCTCGACAAGTATTTCAGAGAGGAATTTGTGCTTTTTTTGGGCGATTGCTCAAGCAATTGGCAAGCACATGTATCTGGCATCAGGTGATCCCAGCAGGTTACCAGGGAGTGTGCTGTACAGTACTTTCAGGAATAGAGATGCAGCGAACGGTTCCAGATGAACTTTGGTGGTTCGCGTTTGCCTACCAAAGGCGAACTTTCTCGGAAGTTCGATTCGCCCCATAATGCTCTATGGAGCAGAACTTTGACCCTTTACATCACAGTCAGCCGGCACATTATTGCCAATCAGACTGCACTCACGCCTGGAGCCCCACCCCCCCTTATAAAAGGCAAGGTCCTTTAGCCTTTTTACTCACTCGTCTGCCTACACTAATTAGTTAAGGGACAGCTGCTACACACTCTGCTAGGAAGAGTTTAATTAGGCTCTTGTATATTACTCACTACCTCCTACCCTTCTACCTATTCCCTCCTCCCTCCTGCCGGAGGGAAGCCAGTTTACATACCATGGCTGAGAATTGAACCCGGGTCTCACTGTGTGGTGGGCAAGTACCTTAACCGCTGTACCACAGCAGTACTAACTGAAGCTGGCCTAGCATTTACCATTTATGCTCAATCCAATAGAAACATTAGGTTGCTTAAAGGGAACCTTAACTGAGAGTGATATGGATGTTTCCTGTTAAACAATACCAGTTGCCTGGCAGTCCAGCTGATCTCTGTGACTGCAATAGTGGCTGAATCACACCCTGAAACAAGCATGCAGCTAATCCAATCTGACTTCAGTCAGAGCACCCACCTGATCTGCATGCTTGTTCAGGGGCTGTGGCTAAAAGTATTAGAGACACAGGATCAGCAGGCGATTCAGGCAACTGGTATTATTTTAAAAGGAAAAATCCATATCCTTCTCAGTTTAGGTTCCCTTTAAGGATTTGGGGCATAAAAGCCAACTCACATTGGCTGGGAATTTAACCCGGGTCTCACTGTGTGGTGGGCAAGTACCTTAACCGCTGTACCACAACAGTACTAACTGAAGCTGGCCTAGCATTTACCATTTATGCTCAATCCAAGAGAAAATTAGACAAGACAAATAACATTTATATCACGCTTTTCTCCTGGCGGACTCAAAGCACCAGAGCTGCAGCCACTAGGGCACGCTCTATAGGCAGTAGCAGTGTTAGGAAGACTTGCCTAAGGTCTCCTACTGAATAGGTGCTGGCTTAGATCCTTAAGCAGTGCCTGGATGGTGTAATGGTTAAGGGCTCTGCCTCTGACACAGGAGACCAGGGTTCGAATCTCGGCTCTGTCTGTTCAGTAAGCCAGCACCTATTCAGTAGGAGACCTTAGGCAAGTCTTCCTAACACTGCTACTGCCTATAGAGCGTGCCCTAGTGGCTGCAGCTCTGGTGCTTTGAGTCCGCCAGGAGAAAAGCGTGATATAAATGTTATTTGTCTTGTCTAATTTTCTTTTGGATTGAGCATACTTTTATACTCTAATACTCTAATACTTTTAGCCACAGCCCCTGAACAAGCATGCAGATCAGGTGCTCTGACTGAAGTCAGACTGGATTAGCTGCATGCTTGTTTCAGGGTGTGATTCAGCCACTATTGCAGTCTCAGAGATCAGCTGGACTGCCAGGCAACTGGTATTGTTTAACAGGAAACATCCATATCACTCTCAGTTAAGGTTCCCTTTAAGCAACCTAATGTTTCTCTTGGATTGAGCATAAATGGTAAATGCTAGGCCAGCTTCAGTTAGTACTGTTGTGGTACAGCAGTTAAGGTACTTGCCCATCACACAGTGAGACCCGGGTTCAATTCCCAGCAACGGTATGTAAGCTGGCTTTTGAAATAGTATAATTTCCTGGCAGATGAGGCAGGAAGGGAGGAGGAGGAAGGAGGCAGGCCTAAAATTGTACCTAAAATAGGGGTTTATGTGAAATCTAGATTTTTGCCTGGGACTTTTGATGTGTATTTCACTCAATCATGTCTGCCTCCAGGTATTAGAGCCCTCGAAACATGTTTTCTATCATTTTTCCAGCCGTCAGAATTTTTTCTATTTTTCAAAGTTCGCCTCCCCATTGAAGTCTATTGCGGTTCGAGAACTTTTTCGCGAATCAAACCTTTTGCAGAGGTTCGCGAACCGAAAATCGGAGGTTCGCGACATCTCTATTCAGGAATTGCAGGATAACGCACTGCAGCTTCTACATTACCCTGCGACACCTGAAGCGTCCGTTACATCGAGCTGCACGGCAGGTACTGTGACCTGTCTCTTAGAGACTAATGGCCACTGTGACCAGCTGCGGCGGAGGAAAGTACCACGACACCACATGTGTGAAAGGGCCCTGAATAAAAAGTTTATGAATACATTTTGCAAAAAAAGTAAGTCATTTTATTAATTATGTTATTTTGACTACAGTTTCAAAGAAGTATTACAACATCTATTTATTAGGACAGAACACATAATTGAAAACAATATTATTATTTACAGGCTCAGATTCACCTCACAGGAGCCTATAGGCACAGATGTCCTGGCACCTTATATTTCTCCCTCCATGAACCTACAAACCCCTGCTGAAGCGCACCAGCTGTAGCTTCTGTCTTACTTCCCTTGTCTGTCATAGGTAGCTACAGGTGCCCCTTTAGTATTATGCAGCCAGAGGTACCCTTAATATTAAATAGCTAGAGGTGTCCCCAAGTATTACATAGCTAGAGGTGAAGCTGAAGGAAGATCTTGTTAGTGGAATGCCGAGAGCTGGGCGAGTAACCTCTCATGTACACTCTCATCAGGACTCTGCATAGGGAAGGAGAGAAGGAGGCGCTTGGGGAGTGAGCTGCCTTTCCATCATCAGGCGCCTGTAGACATGTGCCTACAGTGCCTTATGGTAAATACGGCCCTGATTGTTTATATAGCGCCAACATCTTCTGCAGCTATGTGCGGGGCATATTGTCTTACCACTTAACTGTCCCTCCGAGGGATTCACGATCTAATCCCTACCATAGTCTGTATCGTTTAGTGTATGTATCATAGTCTAGGGCCAATTTAGGGCAATGTCCGTTAACCTATCTGTAGGTTTTTGGGAGGAAACTGGAGTGCCCAGAGGAAACCCACACAAACACAGGGAGAACATACAAATTCTGTGCAGATAGTGCCCTGGCTGGGATTAAAACCAGGGACGCAGCTCTGCAAGGCGAGAGTTCTAACCACTACACCACCATGCTGCCCACAGAGCAGTAAACAAAACATTTACAGATTTTTACATAATGGTGAAGAAGAGCCCTGGCCGATCGGCCTAAGGCCTGGAATCCACTAGGAGCGCTTTTCTGAGCGCTTTGTGATTTGAAAAGCTCTTGCTAATGTAATGCTATGGGTGTGATCCCACTTGAGCGATGTGATTTTATAACAAAAGCACGGCATCAGCAAAAAGCAGTGGTAGTATTCAGAAAAGGGTAGGCGCTGAATACTACCACTGCTTTTTGCTGATGCCGTAGAGAGAGCCGACAGCAACTAAGTCTGCAGTGAAAAACCTTGTGACTGCACTCCTGCTCATCTCTCCCCTCGCCCACCTGATGTTGCTTCCACCACTTACATCTGGGCTCAGGCTGTGCGGAAAAGTGCCACTTTTTCCTTCCTGCAGACTTCCCACTGAGGTGCCTTGATACAGCACTCTGGGAACAGCCTATTCATTCAGAAATGTCTTTCTGTGTCTTACCCTCTTGCTTGAGGGTGTCAATGATGGCCTTCTGGACAGCAGTCAGGTCGGCAGTCTTACCCATGATTGCGGTTTTGAGTAATGAACCAGGCTGGGAGTTTTTAAAAGCCTCAGAAAACTTTTGCAGGTGTTTAGAGTTAATTAGTTGATTCAGATGATTAGGTTAATAGCTCGTTTAAAGAACCTTTTCATGATATGCTAATTTTTTTAGATAGGAATTTTGGGTTTTCATGAGCTGTATGCCAAAATCATCAATATTAAAACAATAAAAGGCTTGAACTACTTCAGTTGTGTGTAATGAATCTAAAATATATGAAAGTCTAATGTTTATCAGTACATTACAGAAAATAACGAACTTTATCACAATATGCTAATTGTTTGAGAAGGAAGTGTACAGCCATAAACATAAACCACCATCACAAATATTGCTTGTACATTACAACATTACAAATTTTTATACTTAAGTTACAAGAAAAACGAAACCAGTTTAGAATAAATTATGTAGAAATGTAACCAACCACTAAATAATATTTTTTTTAGAAGCATTGTTCCCCACATATAAAATACAGCAATAATCCTCACACATGGACTGTATTGCTGACCTTTACAGATAAAAAAAATAATAATTTCTGATCCCCCGACAGTGCAGCCACTTCCCCTCAATAACTGGAGTCAGGAGTCGTGAAGTAAGTGCCCCCTTATAATACATCACATACTACCACCCAACTACCAAGGGTAGTTGGTGACATGACAGCAGGGATTAGAGTGTAAGCTCCTCTGAGGACAGTTATGCTGGGAATACACGGTTCGTTTTTGCCTTCGTTTAAACCTTCGTTTCGATTGTGCCTTTTGTCCTTTTCGATCCCGAAATAATCGGTCATACGGTTAATATCACCACCCACGGTTTCGTTTTTTTTTTCGATTCTGATGGTTTCGTTTTTCCAATGATCGAAGGCTGCAAAGAAACGAAACGAAAATCCCTTTTTACAGGGACGGACTAGCATAAACGAATATATAATCGATCTGAACAGCCATCAAGCCTACCAATGGCTCGATTAGATGGATAAAGAGAGATAATATCAAACATGTTCGATCACTAGTCGTTCGTTTTTGGGGTCTATTAATCGAAACTATAATGAGATTATGACTATTTTCACATACGTTTTCAACACTCGATTCGTTTACCGAACGAATCGAAGGTTTAAACGAAGGCAAAAACGAACCGTGTATTCCCAGCATAAGCGACATGACAGCAGGAATTAGATTGTAAGACCTTCAAAGTGCAGTTAGTGTCATGATGGCAAAGATTAGATTGTAAGCTTCTCTGATGCTGGGAATATACGGTTCGTTTGAAATTATCAATCGAGCCGATGATGGCTCAATTGTTAATTTCCGACCTCCCGATTCCGATTCCCCGCTCGATACCGGCGGGCAGGACAATGGGCAAAAACGAAAAGCTGATAAGAAGTGCCCGCGGGGACGAGCGGGAATCGATCCGGACGGCCGCGGGGACACGCCGGCATCGAGCCGCTTGCTCGATTTTGGCGCATAATCTAACCGTGTATTCCAAGCATTAGTGACAACACACACACATAGGAATGCCAAACACACACACAGGACTGACCACACACACAGGAGAGGAGTGACAACACACACACAGAACTTACAACACACAGGACAGCAGTGACAAAACAAACACATGGGAGTAGCAAAACGCACGAGTGAAGACACACACACACACAGGACAGGAGTGATCACACACACACACAACACAAACACACACAGACACACACAACAATAACACAAACACACAGGACAGACACACGCACTTTCACTTTAAAAAAAAAAGTAAAACAAGACAAAAATGTAATAGAGTACATACATTCGGTACATGTACATACAGTCAGAATATAGTTACATGTTGCTTGCATATAGTTTACTACCATAGGCATACCAGCTCCAACAACCCCCCGCATCTTGGATTTCATTGTGACAGTTCTGTGACTGTGCCCTGGGGTTTCTTTTACTATCTGCAATCCCCAGCGGCGCCGCAGATTCTCGGAAGTCACATTGACTTCACGTGACATTAGGAAGCAAAAAATGGCGAGCATGCTAACAGGGGCTGGAGCTCACGCGACGCGTATCTGCTGTAACTGCAGCACCTTGCATCCCCTGCCTGCCAGACCGTCTGTCCGTAGCCACCCGCAGCTGCCCACAGCTATGTGTAGTGAGACTAGGAAGCAGGGCGGCTGTGGATCGGGTCTGGCTGTATATTTAGTGGTGCAGCACAGCCGGCAGAAGAATAGCGTAGTCGGGTGCCCACACGAGCACTGCGAGCCTGCTGATGTTTAGGCAGTTAAACTGCCAGGAACAGTCCACTGCTCACTACCAACCGCAGAGATATTCCCTACCCCGCCGCCATGTGTGAGAGTTGGCGTCACCAGAGAGGATTTACTAAGAGAAAAAAGGTAGGTAGTTTATCTCATGAGGTATTTTAACACTCTGGAGTCAATTCACCAGTGTGAGAGGACAGAGAGAAAAGTGTTCGATAGCAGGGGATAATGGAGAGATATGCATGAGGAAAGTGTGAGAAAGCAGAGAGTTAGGTAATCAGTATTAATGATTTACATGGGATACTTTTCCTCTCTGTAAGCTTGAAAGTAAAGCATTGTGGGTAGGAGGCGGAGTTTTAGCACTACCTGACCAGAGTATTACTGCCTTTTACTGCCGGATCATATCATAAATCATATCACGAGTGAGTCTGAACTTCTTCACCACCTGTGTGTCAGTAAAATTATCAAGAACTGTTCTCTCACGAAAAATACGAGGGGCGATTAAACAGACCCTCCTCCTGCGCCTTCGTCTCCTCATAATAGAAGCAAGCTCTAAGGCCTAGTGCACACCAGAGCGGTTTGGCTGTGTTTTGCGACCCGCTTGCGGCTGCGGATACGCTTGGTTAATGTATTTCAATGGGCTGGTGCACACCAGAGCGGGAGGCGTTTTGCAGAAACGCATACTCCCGGGCTGCTGCAGATTTTGGATTGCGGAGGCGTTTCTGCCTCAATGTTAAGTATAGGAAAAACGCAAACCGCTCTGAAAAACGGCACTTCAGAGCGGTTTGCCAGGCGGTTTTTGTTACAGTATTTGTTCAGTAACAGCTTTACTGTAACAATACATGAAATCTACTACACCAAAAACGCTTCACAAAACCGCAAAATGCTAGCTGAAACGCTACAGAAAAAGAAGGAAAAGCGTTTCAAAATCTGCTAGCATTTTGCGGATCTGCTAGCGGTTTTTGGTGTGCACCAGGCCTAACAGAGTAAGCTCAAAAGGCAGCAGCTGCTGTGTGAAAACCACGATATCTCCAGGTTCATTCAGGGGATAAAGAGATGAAAAAATAACGAATGGCCACACCCCCTTTCTTCCCTGGTGAATTGTGATTTGGAGAAAAACTAACTACTAACTATCACTTATTTATCTCATACTTATCTCACATTTATCTCTTGCATTTCTCTCTGTCGATATTTTCCCCTATACTTCTGGAGAATTGCTATTTGGAGATATCACAGGAGGTAAATTTCCTTCCTAAGAGATACATAGGTTGGTAACCTCTGGTGAATTGACGCCATTGTCTTCCGAGGTTTCCTAAAGACACCAATTTTGAACTGGGGAAGGAGGAGATGGAGTAAAAACCATGAAGTCTCTATGGAATCCAGAGCCTTCCAGAGCAAATATTTGTCTTTTTTTTGTTCAGATCGCTGCAGGGTTGCTTTAACCCTCTGTTGAGGCAGTAAGGCTACATGTACAGGTACACTGACTGTGCACTTTAACAGATAGGAAGACAGTGATTCACTACAGGGTTACTTTAAAGCTTCTCCATGTAGCCACACTGAAATTCTTTGTCAGATAAAACACATTTTTTCCCTTTAGTGTTTATATAAAACAGATGAGTGCCTCAGATTGTAGAACATCATATCCTCATTCTCTCTCAGAAGAAACTTTTCTTCTTGAGCTTTTTGAGGAGAGTTCTTGTCATTTAATGTACAAAGGAAACCTTAAAGAGAATCTGTATTGTTAAAATCGCACAAAAGTAAACATACCAGTGCGTTAGGGGACATCTCCTATTACCCTCTGGCACAATTTCGCCGCTCCCCGCCGCATTAAAAGTGGTTAAAAACTGTTTTAAAAAGTTTGTTTATAAACAAACAAAATGGCCACCAAAACAGGAAGTAGGTTGGTGTACAGTATGTCCACACATACAAAATACATCCATACACAAGCAGGCTGTATACAGCTTTCCTTTTGCATCTCAAGAGATCATTTGTGTGTTTCTTTTCCCCTGAATCTCTCATGCACTGAAGTTTCAGGCTGCTCTTTTCTTCCTGCAAACAGCTTTGCCCTTGTCTGAATTACCTCAGTATGTGAAAGCCCAGCCAGCTCAGAGGATGATTTATCCAGCTTGTAAAAGATAAGAGAGCAGAAAGAAGCTGCACTAATCTAAATATCACACAGGCAGTGTGCAGAGAGGGGCCTGAAAGGGAGAGTTCATAGCAGAACCACAACACTGAAGAACTTGGCAGCCTTCCAGACACAGGCCGACAAGTTTGACAGGGGAAAGATACATTGATTTATTACAGAGACTGTGATAACAGAAAGTGTTGCAGTAAGCCAGAACACATTAGAATAGCTTTTGGAACTTGTAGGATGATAAAAAACAGGATGCAATTTTTGTTACGGAGTCTCTTTAAAGTCTTGCCTGCCACTCTCCACTTCTTAACAGCTGCATGACTTCTTCCAGTTATTCTGTAAGTCTTCTCTTGCTATTGGCTGGCTACACTTTCACTTACTCTTCTCTTTATATAGCTTTAATTCTATCTCATGGTATTCTCTTCCTTCTATTCTATGCTTCCAGTGCAAAGGTACTAATACACAAGTGTTAACCATCGACCGATAATAATCTGGTTCAGCCGACAATCACCGAGTACACAGATCAATCTTGCTTGGGCATCGGGCCATGACCGATTATAATGCGATTTTCAACCCCCCGACGGATAGGAGCTGCTCCATCGTGCGCCGATCATCATCCTTCCGCCCCTCTACACATCATTACAACATAACACTAGCCTCAAGCAAGTGCCATTGCTTAAAAGTGCCTACATCTGAGGGCCCTATGAAAGTTTTGCTATGGGGCCCCATGATCCCTAGATACGCCTCTGACTGCTGGGTTCAGTCTCTAAGCCATTGTTCAAATAAAACTGAAAAAAATTGTTTGACTGTTAAGTTTAAAGTATAATTATACCACGAACAGCAGGCCAATTTTTATCGGAATTCTATGGTGCAATGGAAATTGATTCAATCTGCCACCCTACATGCATTTGTACTATGCACTGTAACGATCGGTGAAGCACAGAGAGGATCTGATTACCAGTGATCTGCAGTATCACTGGGAATACAGATGTATACCAGATTATAAGTGATCTGCAGTATCACCGATAATCCGATATACTAGCTAACCTCTGTTCACCTGAGTAGAGTGTAGTGTTTGGTGAAACAGTAACACTTTAGAGGACTAGGCCTCAGTGCAGCAAGGAGTACTGCACAGATTCCTTCCGCAGACCTGAGCTCTCCAAGACGGGAGGAGTCAGACTGACAGTAGGAAGAATGGTCTGAAAGTGACACTCAGGAGGAGGTGTCACTGACAGGACGGGGAACCGCCTCCAATAGTAAGGTCGGTTCTCGAGGTCGGACAAGCCAGGTAGTACACACACGGACAGATACAGTACAAGATCAGAAGACAAAGGCGGAGTCTAAGTACAGGCAGGGTTCGGCAACGGGGTATCAGATATATCGAGGTACAGAATCAGGAGGCAGAAGCGGAGTCTAGGAACGAGCCGGGGTTCGGCAACAGAGTATCAGAAGTATCGAGGTACAAGATCAGAGTTCAAGGGGGTAGTCAAGGCAGGCAAAGGTCATAACAGATAATCACAATCAAACTAGTACTTTAGCTATCAACAGAATCTAGCTAAGTGTAGGATTACAGCTCCAGCTGGTCCCGGCACACTTGCGGATCTGACTACGGATCTGGGTGCTCCCACGTATGTGATCGCAACACCAGACAAAGAGCAAGTGAACAGCCAGCAGTATATATACACAAGGACCTTTCCAGGACCTCCCTAATTGCTGGACCAATGAGAGTTGTGGAAAATGTCAGCTGACCCTCCTGGTCAGCTGACTCACTTCTGGCTGTTATTTAAACTCAGCCTCTGTGCGCGCACGCGTGTCACTCTGAATCTTGGTGGACTATCAGTCCCAGCCACACCAGTACTGTCTTGCAATGTATCTTGTGAACCGCTTGCAGGGGCCGCCTCTAATGCGGATTCCGCCGTTCCCAATGCGGATTCCGCCGTTCCTAATGCGGATTCCGCCGCTCTGCCTAAGCGGCATGCAGCGGTTTTTCCGCGTTGTGACGCCCTGCTGGACGCGGAAACAGCCACCTCACTTTGAGAGACGGCGGCTTTTCCGCGTTTCCTCACATGCACAAATTGCATGTACACAGACGAATATATAATCACATATACACACTCTTCTTTGTTTAGTCTTGTATATCAGTCTTAATATCCATCATCTAGCCATAATCAGTCTTTCCTAGCTATATCCCACATTTATAATGTATACTCTGCGCCTACTATATTATATCCCTGCTTGTCACCCAAACACACAGTGTTGTATATATTCCACACTGTTGCTGTCTGAGAGCAGTGTCCTGATATTCATCCTCACCTTATATAAGCATTAGACTCTTTATCCAAACTCGCTGTGACAGACTCACCTTCTGCATGGCTAGGCAGATCGGGGGTGTGAGAGTTGGAGGATGGGTGTGGATGTACTGGAAGAAAAGAGGGAAGGTGACCACAGGCTGTCTAAAATAATCATGTCTTGCAGCTTTGGGAAGGAGAGCCTTGTTGACGGTCTAAAAATGTTCATCAGATTTTCAGAAGACATGAAAATGATATCTACATCTGTGCAACTGTCCCCTAGCCGTTTGGGTACCACAATACCCAGTATACTCTACCAGTTATTTTTTTTAGGACCACTCATTTTCAGCGCTATGGAATCATAACTGACATAAGACTTGTTCTTTATTGCGTTGTAACTCCATTCAGGGAAATAGGACAGCATTATTTTCAACACAGCCTGGCTGAAATCCAATAACCATAGCCTAGAACTATTAGAAACAGTGTTCATGAGAGCATGCGACTGTACTTCAAACATCACTATACATATGGTCTGTCCAGAGAAGCATGCCACTCGCATCCTGCTGAGAGTGCATATTTCCCTATAAGTGTGATATCTCTTCCGAGTGTGTTTTTATTATTCTAATCAGTAGGAAGTGAAATGGGAGTTCTGTACCACTGGAGATGACTAAAGAATAATGTTCCTAAATAGAAGTTCTTCAGTGGTCATATAAGAAAAATTTGTACCACAATAATATTTCCTATACATTTTTCCCTAAGGAATGCCATGTGTATCTTATGCTGAAGGGACTGGAGAAATTTTTTTTTTAAAATACACGTACACATTGGGCTCTATTCACAATACGTCTCATAAATGTATCACCTAATTGATAATATAGCATTTCAGCACAATAACAAGCAAAATAATCACTCAAAGTAAGTTGTTCCTGATTAACTTTATTTGAATATTACGTGCTTTAATTATATTATATTTTTGCTCTTTGGGAGCTTAAAATGTAACATAGATAAGGTGAGTGCAGAGAAAAACAGGTGAAAAAGCTTTGTGAATCATGCCCTTTGTAAGATCAGATTTCCTTGAGTTGGTATTTCCGTCTTTGGTGGATAGTGGTGTGTTAAATCACCCACTTCCTTCTCACACCTCTCTACTTCCTGCAGTTAGATCTCAGCAGTTGATTTCCATCTACTACCACCTGACAGAACCATGATAGCACCTAAACACATATTTATGGTATATCCTCCTAGTCATGCTACATAGACACAAGGGTGTAATTTCAGATTAGGCACCCACCTTATAATGGGGCCCTCACCATTTCCCCTATTCTTATTGTGCCCTCAGTAGGGTAATTAGCAAGTACAGTCACTGTAACCCCTCCCCTCCCCCCCACACACACACACCTTCTATAACAAATGCTGTGTGGCCACCAATGCCAGCATTCTACTCCTTACTCATAGCAGGTGGTGCTACATCCCCCCTACCTCCACATTGCAAGTGCAGCCCTACCCATCCTTTGACATGTGTTACCACTCCTTAATGTCATGCGCTACAAGTCTTGTCTGTCACCATTCCCCCCTCTCCCTCGACTTCTTTTAAAAAATGTGACTTGTAGCTGGCATTCTGACTCCCTAACCCCCCCCCCCCCCCCCGCCCATCCTTTGATGAGGTGCCAGCTCCCCCCACCTTTCCCACATAACAAGGGCTTCCATTTCCCTTCACTTCCCTGACATGTGTGGCCTCCATTCCTCCAATAGTTTGGGCGACTGATCTCTAGGGCAACAGTTCCATGCGTGAACTTTAAAAAGACATGTCTTCCAACTAAAGTACAATGGTGCGGTGCACAATAGATCAGCTTCCAGTGGGAAGGTCCAGGACGGGAACAATGTGTTTGTTTGCTGTTACTGTTTAAACATGCTGGATCTTTAAACAACCTCACCTGAGGCAAGTCCGAACACTCAGAGTTCCATGTAGAGTGTATACAAAGGTTTATTCCCGACAACAATCACTTGGGCATAGGTTTATCTACACATTTGAATAATATAGCTGTTATGGGTTCTTCTTTTAGATAATTTTGGGCTCTGTAGTCCTATCATAGTCATCTTTGTATAAGCATGCAAAAATTAGTAGTTTTGTTGCAGGAAGAAAACCATTCTCACCTTCCATGTATCACATATGACAAACGTGTATGTACTGTGCAAAACATATTAATAACCAGGCTGTTTTACTTGTTTTATTTTGCTGCCTTAAAAATTAATTTTTAGAAATGCAAATGACAGCTTCTGTCTTGTCACTACCTTGTCGGGAAAATAGTAAACATCACAGATAAGCAAAGTACAGCAATACAAGTTTTCCTGGCAGAATACAACTTCTGAGAGAGTGGGGAGATAAAACACATGAACTATTGGCCGTTTTCTAACTCAGGGACACTTAATAGGCTGCCACTGAGCAGAGACAACAAAACATTCAATCTACTTGGTAGATGTTTAAATATAAAATAAAACCATAGGATGTGTAAATAAGGCATTTTTAGGAGTAGGAGAATAAATAAAAGTGCTTATCTCATCAGTTTATTTTTACCTGGGGTTCACTTTAAAACCACGCTTGACTCAAGTCAGCTGAGGTGGCCGATAGCCGCCTCAGCCAATAATCAGGTGAGTGTACAGAGACGCCCGATTCCCGACCCACAACATGCAAGCGATTCACCTGGCAGCTCAACTCACCTCCAGCAACTGCCAACTTCATTGTTTACACCATTCCCACCCCTGCCGTGTGACAGGCGCTGCTCCGTCATCCATCCCGTCCCCCACATAACAATACAGCACATCCAGGGCTATGGAGTCGGTACAAACATCATCCGACTCCAACTCAGACTCCTCAGTTTATGAAACCACCGACTCCAGGTAACCAAAATGGATCCGACCGCTCGACTCGGACTCCTTAGTCTAATGCTTACTAGGGCTGTGTATTTGGTACAAAAATCATTCTACTCCCGACTCCAACTCCTCAGTTTATGAAACCACAGACTCTGACTCCAGGTACCAAAAATTGCTCTGACTCTTAGACTCCAACTCCACAGCCCTGAGCACTTCGATAGCTACACAGCTGAAATGCATCTGTACAGCTGAGCCCAGCGATGTTGCCCAAGAGGATCAGGTTCTGATCCCTGACGGGCGACATCAGTAGTTTGGTGTGTACGCACCTTTAAAGCCAATGTCCTCTCCACCAAAATGGTAGCTGGTAGCTCAGTCTGAAGTATCTCGCAGCCAGATATCCTGCTAATTACTCTTGCTGTTCTGCATATTAAGGCCTCCCCTACACAGATAGTTGTGCAAAGCCTAAAAAAAACTGCATACAGTGTTTTTTACAGGCGTTTGCAAGCCGTTTGTCAGTGGTTGCTACACTAGCTGTATGACAGCTCTCATAGCACTGTGCAATGCATTGCACTATGGAAAACTGCAGTTAAAGAGGAACTTTAACCCAGGTTTAAACTTCATCACAATCAATAGCCAATACCCAGCAGCGGGGAAGCGTGCGTAGCTGGACAGAGCCTGAGCCGACTGGCCCCGACTGAAGGACTTGTGTGCCGAACTGCGGAGGATTCAGGTGGCGCAGGAGGACAGCAAAGGAGCTATCAGCCTTAAGGGGTCTGGATGAAGCCCCAGGTATTTATACTTTCTTTTACATCCCTGTCTGGGGTGCATTTTTGTAAGATTACAGTGGGGATTCCTGTATGGTATTTTTACAGAGAAGGAATACAAAGCCTTGATTGTTATGGAGTATGTGATCCCTACTCTATATATTCTACCTAAAGTGCCCAAGAATCCTGGACATCCCATAATTTCTTCTTTCAGGAATTCACCTACTGATGCATTTTTTCTCCCCAAAAAATGGAGAAAAAAAGTCCCTGCATTTTATACGGCAAAGGCAGGGAATCCCCGACTTATGAACCCCCGCCGACACGACCTGCCGGCACGTCTGGATTCCCTGTCTGTCCCAAACCCCCCCCCCCCCCCCCCCACATGTTTCTTCTCCCACCCTTTTATGTCTCCTGGCCTCCGTGTGTAGCGGCAGCTTACCTTGTCCATGCGCTCCATGCTCCTCCTCCCTCCCCCCCCCCCGGGTCTCCGCGCTCCCCCTTGTGTTTCCTGGCCCCTGGGTGTAACATGAGTAGCGGCAGCTTACCTAATCCATGCACCCACGAAGATTGCAGACATCCATCTCCTCTTCACTTCTTTCTCTAGTGTCCGGCTTGAACTGATTCCCTCATCGGTTCAAGCCGCTCATTAGAGCGAGAAGTGGATAGGAGACGGATGGGTGCATGGATCAGGTAAGCCACCGCTACTCATGCCACATCCGGGGGCCAGGAGACAAAAGGGGGGGGGAGGGAGGCACACGGGGGAGGGGGGAGGTTGGGGCTGAACTGGAAGAGACAGAAGGGGACACAGGAGGACCCATGGGGAAGACGTGGGGGGCACAGGAAGACACATGGGGATACAGGATGAAACATGTAGGAGACCAGGGGGGAACATGGTGATACAGGAGGACACATGGGGAGACATGGAGGACACATGGGGAGATATGGAGGACACATGGGCCTACAGGAGGACACATGGGGGACACCATTTGGAGGAGAACATGTACAAGATACTCCTGGAACATAGATGTACCAGGTATATATATATATATATATATATATATATATATATATATGTATATTCCCTGTTTACACCTGGGTGCGTCTTATATTCCGGAGTGTCTTATACGGCGGCAGTATGTGGGTAAGAAATTAAAACTATTAAGCATGACACGTACCAGCAGATGCTCTTCTTGTTAGTTTGGATGTTGAGTCGTTATTCGCGTCCATTCCTAATGATGTGGGTAGTCAGGCTATATTGAAGTACCTGGATAGGTACTATTCAGATAACGAGCAACATAAAGATTTAGTTGATTGATTTGTTGATTTTGTTTAACAACACCCAAATTACTGTCTGAGCGCCGCTGTAGCCATAATTCCCATTATGGCCTTTGGCGGTTCATGGTGCGCCCAGATCTCCTGTGCCCTTTTTGCTGTCTCATTGTCTATCATCTTTGTTGAAGTACATCTACCGACAGGCCAGCAGGACACTGCTTAAAACGCAATATTTTGGATTACTCAGCACAAAGACTTTGCCAATTATTGGACTCAGCCAAGCATTGTATTCTGAACTTTTCAGATATTATTCATCATTCTCTTTTCTGCTTATTTTTATCTAACAAATCTTTTCAACTGCTAGATATATTTGTTTGGCAGTTTTAATGTATATTTTTGTGTATAGTTTTATATAATAAAACTAACAATTGAATTGTGCATATTTTTTTTGCCCTTTTTACCTGATTATTCTGATCCATGCTAGAACTCTCTGTCTTCAGAAGAGACACACTACTGCATTGTCTTCTCTTTATAAATTGTTGATTTGCTAGTTAGATTGCAATTAACAGTTTTCTTCCTTTTAGGAATAGTTAGTCTGAGGTCTTTCCACCTCGTTTCAATCTGGAGAGTGGTGGCAGCAAAATACCAGATTTCAAGTGTGATTGTACATATAATGGAGATTGTATCATGTATGGGCCCACCATCCAATCTTGAGGCAGGGAAGACACTTGACTGTTTTCGTGCGCATTTTCTGCACTGAAAAACTGAGAACTCATGTTAATCAATTGGCTAGTACACACTTAATATGTTGTTCGCGAGCAGAAAAAAACTGACATTCTGTATCCTGATTCTGCACATTTTGTCAGTTTTCTCTATCAACTACATCAGCTGCTGTGAAAAAACGCGCGCGTTTTCCTGCATGGAAACACACTTGGTGTGCAGAAAAAGTATGCAGGAAAATGCGCGCAGGAAACTGAAAGACAAGTGTGTTCCCTGCCTAAACGTTTACTTTGTTAACAGTGTATTTGCCTTCAGAAGCCTCTAGTGGATGAGACCTGAGTGGCAACAGGATTGGCAGGTGTTTGTCAGAGTAGTTAGGGGTACATGGGAGGCAGTCTTTTTCTCTGAGCACAGAGCTGATCCTGTCCACTTCATAAACAACAAAAACCTGATTTAAAGAGAACCCGAGGTGGGTTTGAAGAATTTTATCTGCATACAGAGGCTGGATCTGCCTATACAGCCCAGCCTCTGTTGCTATCCCAAACCCCCCTAAGGTCCCCCTGCACTCTGCAATGCCTCATAAATCACAGCCACGCTGCTGACAAACAGCTTGTCAGAGCTGGCTGTGTTTATCTCTATAGTGTCAGTCTGCTGCTCTCCCCGCCTCCTGCAGAACTCCAGTCCCCGCCTGCATCCCTTCCCTCCCTGCTGATTGGAGGGTAGGGACGGGGGCAGGGACCGGAGCTATGCAGGAGGCAGGGGAGCAGCTGAGACTAACACTACAGATGGAAACACAGCCTCACATCACGGCTGTGATTTATGAGGGATTGCAGAGTGCAGGGGGACCTTAGTGGGGTTTGGGATAGCAACAGAGGCTGGGCTGTATAGGCAGATCCAGCCTCTGTATGCAGATAACATTCTTTAAACACACCTCGGGTTCTCTTTAAGTACTCACAACACAATACTATCTTGATATAGGGACTAAAAATTAACTTTTAATTGATGGTCTAAAAGCAATAATTAAAATGCCACCAGGAAATATACATGTCTGATCAATGATTTAAGGGCTGCTAGTACATAGTATATATAATAGAATGTCAGTTAAATATATCATATAGGAGACACACACAGTGATATTTGAGAAGTGAAATTAAATTTATTGGATTTACAGAAAGTGCACAATAATTGTTTAAACAAAATTAGGCAGGTGCATACATTTGGACACCACAAAAAAGAAATGAAATCAATATTTAGTAGATCCTCCTTTTGCAGAAATTACAGCCTCTAAACGCCTCCTGTAGGTTCCAATGGGAGTCTGGATTCTGGTTGAAGGTATTTTGGACCATTCCTTTTTACAAAACGTCTCTAGTTCATTCAGGTTTGATGGACAGCCCTCTTTATCTCACACCACAGATTTTCAGTTATATTCAGGTCTGGGGACTGAGATGGCCATTTCATAAGCGTTATACTTGTTCCTCTGCATGAATGCCTTAGTGGATTTTGAGCAGTGTTTAGGGTCGTTTTCTTGTTGAAAGATCCAGCCCCAGGCGCAGCTTCAACTTTGTCACTGATTCCTGGACATTGGTCTCCAGAATCTGCTGATACTGAGTGGAATCCATGCGTCCCTCAATTTTGACAACATCCCAGTCCCTGCACTGGCCACACAGCCCCACAGCCCCACAGCATGATGGAACCACCACCATGTTTTACTGTGGGTAGCAGGTGTTTTTCTTGGAATGCTGTGTTCTTTTTCCTGCATGCATAACGCCCCTTGTTGTGCCCAAATAACTCAATTTTAGTTTCATCAGTCCACAGCACCTTATTCCAAAATGAAGCGGGCTTGTCCAAATGTGCTTTAGTATACCTCAAGCGGCTCTGTTTGTGCTGTGGGCGGAGAAAATGATTTCTCTGCATCACTCTTGCTTACAGCATCTCCTTGTGTAAAGTGCGCCGAATGGTTGAATGATGCACCGTGACTCCATCTGCAGCAAGAGGATGTTGTAGGTCTTTGGTGCTGGTCTGTGGGTTGACTCTGGCTGTTCTCACCATTCGTCACTTTTGTCTATCTGAGATCTTTCTTGGTCTGCCCCTTCGAGCCTTAGCTTGAACTGAGCCTGTGGTCTTCCATTTCCTCAATATGTTCCTAACTGTGGAAACAGACAGCTGAAATCTCTGAGACAGCTTTCTGTATCCTTCCCCTAAACCATGATGGGAAAAAATCTTTGTCTTCAGGTCATTTGAGAGTTTTTTTGAGACCCCCATGTTGCTACTCTGCAGAGAAAGTCAAAAGAGGAGGGGAACTTACAATTGACCCCCTTAAATACTCTATCTCATAATTGGATTCACCTGTGTATGTAGGTCAGGGGTCACTGAGCTTACCAAGCCAATTTGAGTTCCAATAATTTGTTCTAAATGTTTTAGAATCAATAAAATGACAACACTGCCCACACTTATGCCTGTCAGGCATAGACTCACCCCCTCGGCGGCTGGCAGTATGGACGCCGCTCTCGGCTCTGACGTCACCGGATCCCCGAACTTCCGGTCCGCGTTAGCTGGCAGCGCCGGCGGCCGTTCCAGCCGCATGTCGTCATTGCAGGGCAGGGCAACGCGCTCACGCACGGAGCGTCAGGCCCTTTATGCCCTGAGGAGGAGGCTGCCTTGATCCGCCCTGCTGAGGCACTCCCCACCCCTTGCTGACCTCATCCGGGGGGTGGGGGTTCCTGGACTGACAGTCTGCATTTAAGCAGCAGACTGCCAGTACTCCTTGTCCGCTGTAGCGATCACACTCTGTGCTAGCTCTCGGATCCACAGTATACTTATATATTGGTTACGCCAATATATAAGTACTGGAAGAAACATACCATTGTATTTACCTGTGCCTTTGATCTTTTGCCTGTCTTTGACTCTGAGTTTCTCTAATCCTTTTTGTACCGTTGCCTATCTGATTACCCGTTGCCAACCTTGCTGTGCCCTCGTTCACTCTCTTGCCTACCGTCTCTGTACCTCGTATCTCTGATCTCTGTTGCCGAACCCCGGCTAGCCTTTAGACTCCGCATCTGCCTCCTGATTCTGTACCTCATATTTCTGATAACCTGTTGCCGATCCCTGCCTGTCGACCATCCCCGCCAGCGGGCCCTTGCCGCTGGACGGCAGTCTGAGCTCTGTGGGCCCTCGCCACAGAGCAATACGTTATTTACTGTTTGCACCAATCATTAAAAGACCATTTTGGGTGGACAGAGGTTAGTTATATATCGGATTATCGGTGAGACTGCAGATCACTTATAATCAGGTATATCTGTATTTCTGGTGATACTGCAGATCTCCAGAAATCAGACACTCTCTGTCCTCACTAGTAGTTACGGAACGTGACAGTACAGCGGACCAATTAACATGGAAGCCCTGGTCCAGCAGGTTAATACTCTGACGACAGTCGTTGCTCAATTGGGCCAGACCATTAAAGACCAGCAGGTCCAGCTCAACCGACTAACAGAGATTGTGCAAAACTTGCAGGCGTCAGGTGTTCCCGCTCCTATAGCACCTGTCGAACCTAAGATGCCGTTGCCCATACCATTTTCAGGGGAACGTTCTGATTTCCGAAACTTTCGAGATCGCTGTCAGTCATATTTTTTGATGCGTCCCATTTCATCTGGTTCTGAATTACAAAGAGTCACGCTTATAAAAACCCTCTTACAGGGCAACTCACAGACCTGGGCCTATAGCTTACCCTTAGGTCATGAGGCCCTTACCTCTGTTGAGAAGTTTTTTGAAGCCATGGCGGTGGTATATGACGATCCAGATATTGCTGCCACGGCTGAGATGAAATTGAAAAGACTCAGACAGGGTCAGAATTCTGTTGAGACTTATGCTGCGGAGTTCCGCAAGTGGTCGTTCTCCACCAGGTGGGAGGCACAGTCTCTTCTAGATAGGTTTCTGACTGGGTTAGCTGACTCCGTATCTGAGTTAATGTTAAGTCATCCTGAACCCAGAACCCTGGATGAGGCCATAAGTCTTGCTATTAAGATTGATCGCAGGGTACGTTTTCACAAGTCATCTAGACAGCGACCCATTATGCGACCTCAGCCTCCCATGAGTCTTCCCAGTTCTCCTCCCTCTGACGAGCCCATGCAACTGGGCCACTCCAAACTATCTGAGACAGAAAAGTTAAGAAGGAGAAAGGAGGGTCTATGTCTGTATTGTGGGGAGAAAGGTCATATCGCGTCTGTTTGTACCAGGAAGGCGGAAAACTTCTCCGCCTAGGGTTAGTCGGAGGTACTACCCTGGGCGAGAATTCTGTACCTCCCAGAGATAAGGTCTTATTACCCATTTCCATTTCCTGGAATAAACAAGACAATTTACTGCAGGCTTTTATTGACACAGGCGCTGCAGCCAATTTTATGGATTCTAATCTGGCTCTAAAAATGGGCATACCAGTCATTCCTTTAGAGAAGCATATCATAGTCACGGCCATTGACGATTCACCATTGCAGGATAGTTTACCTGTCTCGGTCACACCTGAGTTAACTTGTACTGTGGGGGTTCTACACTGTGAGAAGTTACGATTCTATCTCATTAGAATGCCGTCCTGTCCTATCATTTTGGGTTTGCCATGGCTACGTCTGCATTCCCCACAGATTGATTGGGCCTCTGGGCAATTAATATCCTGGTCACCCTACTGTCAGAAGCACTGTATTTCCCAAATCTCGCTTCGTTCTACTCACTTAGTTCTTCAGGGCCTCCCTCAGCCTTATGTATCTTACGCCGATGTGTTTTGTCCACGGTCTGCTGATTCACTACCACCTCACAGACCGTATGATTGCCCGATTGAACTCAGACCTGGAACCATGCCTCCCAGGGGTCACCTTTATAATCTCACTGGTCCCGAGAAAGTGGCCATGAGAGAATACATCCGGGAGAACTTGGAGAAGGGGTTCATTCGACCCTCTAGGTCACCCGCTGGGGCAGGGTTTTTTTTTGTAAAGAAAAAAGATGGTGGGCTACGTCCTTGTATTGACTACAGAGCTCTCAACGCAATCACGATTAAAAATCGTTACCCGCTCCCTCTGATCGACGATCTTTTTAATCAGGTCACAGGTGCCCAGATATTTACTAAGTTGGATCTCAGGGGAGCCTACAATTTGGTCAGAATTAGACAGGGGGACGAATGGAAGACAGCGTTCAACACTCAGGACGGGCATTACGAATATACGGTCATGCCTTTTGGCCTGTGTAATGCCCCCGCTGTCTTCCAAGAGCTGGTTAATGACATTTTCAGGGACGTTGTGGGGAGGTTTGTGGTCGTTTATTTAGATGACATTCTGATTTTTTCTCATGATATCAAGGAACATCGGTCACAGGTTCAGTACGTTTTGCTCAAATTACGTGAGAATTCATTATATGCCAAATTGGAAAAATGTTTATTTGAGGTCACGGAGGTTCCATTTTTAGGTTATATAATTTCTAGTTCCGGGTTATCAATGGATAACAGCAAAGTCACGGCTGTATTGAACTGGCCTCAACCGGTTGGGCTGAAGGCCTTACAATGGTTTTTGGGTTTTTCTAATTATTACAGAAAATTCATAAGAGGGTATGCCGCTTTGATAGCCCCTCTCACTGATATGACAAGAAAAGGGGCTAACACCGTCAATTGGTCTTCCGAGGCCATCTCCGCCTTTCAAAGCCTTAAGACAGCCTTCTGTTCCGCCCCCATTCTGCATCACGTCGATTCTTCCAGGCCGTTTATCGTGGAAGTAGACGCATCTGAGATTGGGGTTGGGGCAGTCTTATCACAATACACCGGGTCACAGGGAAGACTCCATCCCTGCGCTTTTTTTTTCGAAAAAATTTTCTGAGGCAGAGAAAAATTATGATATCGGGAATAGGGAATTGCTTGCTGTGAAGTTGGCTTTTGAGGAGTGGCGACACTGGCTTGAGGGGGCAGAACATGTGATCACAGTATATACGGACCATAAGAATTTAGAGTATCTGAAGGGGGCTAAGAGGTTAAATCCTAGACAGGCACGGTGGTCTTTATTTTTTTCCAGGTTTGATTTCATTATCACGTTTAAACCGGGAAGTAAAAATGTCAAAGCGGATGCTCTTTCCCGATGCTTTGACATAGAATCGGTATTGCCCTCCGAACCAGATCCAATTTTATCTGAGAAAGTGGTGTTGGCTTGTATAGACTCAAGGGAGGATCTTGCCTCTGTTCTTCTTCCTCATCAACCAGACAGTCCGGCAGGAAAACCTCCTGATCTGATGTTTGTTCCGTTACAGTTTAGATTACAAGTGTTGCAGCTGTTTCATTCATCCAAACTGGCAGGTCATCCTGGAGTAGCTAGAACCAGAGAATTGTTATCTAGAAGTGTCTGGTGGCCCAATTGGAGGAGGGATGTCGAGGAGTTTGTTGTCTCTTGTACAGTATGCTCACGGAGCAAACCCTCACATATATCCCCAGTAGGTACCCTCCAACCCCTACCCATACCCTCCGAGCCCTGGACTCACATATCCATGGATTTCGTAGGGGAATTACCTTCTTCGGAGGGTAACACGGTGATTTGGGTTATTGTCGATCGATTTTCTAAAATGGCTCATTTCGTGCCTTTGAAAAAATTTCCTTCCGCCAAGGAACTGGCAGATCTGTTTGTGATCCACATCCTTCGCCTTCATGGGGTCCCAGAGAATATAGTGTCTGACAGGGGGGTGCAGTTTGTCTCGGAATTTTGGAAGGAATTTTGCAGAGTACTGGGGATCACGCTCTCATTTTCGTCTGGTTATCACCCTCAGACCAATGGTCAGACAGAGAGGGTGAACCAGTCACTGGAACAGTATCTCCGGTGTTATGTGGCAGACAATCAAACGGAATGGGTTCAATACTTACCATACTCCGAATTTGCCCACAACAATCTTCGGAGCTCTTCCTCAGGGTTTTCACCTTTTCAGATTGTTAATGGGAGATCTCCTAGGTTTTCCCCCCTTCCTGTCAGTTCCTCTCCTTTCCCTGCCCTGGAAACCTGGCAGGAGACGCTAAGATCTCGATGGAGGGAAGTGAATGCCAATTTAAAGAAAACAGTTTCCCTCCAGAAACAACAGGCTGACCGAAAGCGTTCACCCGAGTGGGAGTTCTCTCCCGGGGATCTTGTCTGGATCTCCACTCGGCATATCGCCTTGCGGCAGCCATCAGCTAAACTTGGGCCTAAATTCGTAGGTCCATATCCGGTAGCTAAAAGAATCAATAAAGTATCTTATCAGATAACGTTACCCCAATCTATGCGTGGGGTAAGAACATTTCATGTGTCGTTATTAAAACCCGCGGTGCATGTGGACTCTGGTCCTCCTCCTGTTTTTGTAGACGGTGAGCTTGAGTATGAGGTCGAGAGAATACTAGATTCTCGATTTCTTAGGAACTCTCTCCAGTATCTGGTTCATTGGAGAGGATACGGTCCGGAGGAGAGATCCTGGGTACCAGCACATCATTTTCATGCACAGGAACTCATACAGGAATTTCACGATTCCCATCCTGATAAACCTTCATTAGCGCGTTCGGAGACCACGCCTCAGGGGAGGGGTAATGTCAGGCATAGACTCACCCCCTCGGCGGCTGGCAGTATGGACGCCGCTCTCGGCTCTGACGTCACCGGATCCCCGAACTTCCGGTCCGCGTCAGCTGGCAGCGCCGGCGGCCGTTCCAGCCGCATGTCGTCATTGCAGGGCAGGGCAACGCGCTCACGCACGGAGCGTCAGGCCCTTTATGCCCTGAGGAGGAGGCTGCCTTGATCCGCCCTGCTGAGGCACTCCCCACCCCTTGCTGACCTCATCCGGGGGGTGGGGGTTCCTGGACTGACAGTCTGCATTTAAGCAGCAGACTGCCAGTACTCCTTGTCCGCTGTAGCGATCACACTCTGTGCTAGCTCTCGGATCCACAGTATACTTATATATTGGTTACGCCAATATATAAGTACTGGAAGAAACATACCATTGTATTTACCTGTGCCTTTGATCTTTTGCCTGTCTTTGACTCTGAGTTTCTCTAATCCTTTTTGTACCGTTGCCTATCTGATTACCCGTTGCCAACCTTGCTGTGCCCTCGTTCACTCTCTTGCCTACCGTCTCTGTACCTCGTATCTCTGATCTCTGTTGCCGAACCCCGGCTAGCCTTTAGACTCCGCATCTGCCTCCTGATTCTGTACCTCGTATTTCTGATAACCTGTTGCCGATCCCTGCCTGTCGACCATCCCCGCCAGCGGGCCCTTGCCGCTGGACGGCAGTCTGAGCTCTGTGGGCCCTCGCCACAGAGCAATACGTTATTTACTGTTTGCACCAATCATTAAAAGACCATTTTGGGTGGACAGAGGTTAGTTATATATCGGATTATCGGTGAGACTGCAGATCACTTATAATCAGGTATATCTGTATTTCTGGTGATACTGCAGATCTCCAGAAATCAGACACTCTCTGTCCTCACTAGTAGTTACGGAACGTGACAATGCCCCTGCCTAATTTTGTTTAAACAATTATTGCGCACTTTCTGTAAATCCAATAAACTTCATTTCACTTCTCAAATATTACTGTGTGCATCTCCTATATCAGTGCTGTCCAACTTCCCCCGGCATGGAGGGCCATTTTTTTTTCAGACCCCATGGTGGAGGGCCAAAGGTTCTTGCTAGAGCCGCAGACCCCCCGCCCCCCCCCTCCGCCCCCAGAAAAAAAAATGCAATTAAAGGACAATTAGATTGGCAGCACTTTCCACAAAATGCAATGCAATTGGCAGCAGATTCCCACAAAATGCAATTCAAGATTTCGGTGAAAAAAACATGAGGGTTCCGTTGTGCGTAGAGCAGCGCGCATAGCGCCCTGCGCTGAAAAATGGGTGGCAGGTGTTTTTCTTGGAATGCTGTGGCCATGGACCAGAATGTGGGTGTGGCCACGGGTGGAGACAAATTTACATGAACTTAGCAGTGTGGGACATTAGATTAGGACAGTGGTGGTGAACCTTTTGGAGGCCGAGTGCCCAAACTGCAACCCAAAAGTCAATTTATCGCAAAGTGGCAACAGCAATTTAAACTACATACAAACGTTTTAAGTCATACATAAACATGGAAAATCCAAGTAGAAAATAAACTGTGAAGATAAACAATTTCATCCATCCTACTCCTGAAAAACGTATTCTTTTTTTTTAGAACCCCCCAGTTTTATTTTCTGTTTTAAAAAGCTAAAAAAAAGTAGGTTTAATGCTATTGTCTCATATGATGATGATTCAGCTTTTCCCATAGTCTCGCAATTAGCAATCATGTGACCATCAACAAGACAAATTCAGCAATCATGAGGCCCCCAACAAATCATGAGGCCCCCAACAAGACACATTCAGCAATCATGATGCCCCCAACAAGACACATTTAGCAATCATGAGGCCCCCAACAAATCATGAGGCTCCCAACAAGACACATTCAGCAATCTTGAGGCCCCCAACAAGACAAATTCAGCAATCATGATGCCCCCAACAAATCATGAGGCCCCCAACAAGACAAATTCAGCAATCATGAGGCACATAAAAAGAGAGCATTTCACATAAATAGGCAGACTGCCCCTTTAATATGGTAGACACCTCTCACCTGGCTTCTAAATTCTCCTCTACTGGCTGCTGTGCCTGGCTGGCCTGGCAATACTGTTTTTGGCCGGATTGGGGATGATGTGTGGGCTGAAAGGCCTTGCGGTGATGCTGTGGCCGGGCTGGCGGTGATGCTGTGGTGTGGCCGGATGAGGTAGTGACAGGTGCCCCCCTAGTTGAGGTAGTGACAGGTGCCTCCCCAGTTAGATAGTGACAGGTGTCCCCTCATATGAGGTGGTGACAGGTGCCCCCCCCAGTTAGATAGTGACAGGTGTCCCCCCAGATGGGGTGGTGATAGGTCCCCCCCCAGTTAGATAGTGACAGGTGTCCCCCCAGCTGAGGTAGTGACAGGTGCCCCCCCCCCCCCCCCAGTTGAGGCAGTGACAGGTGCTTCCCCAGTTAGATAGTGACAGGTGCCCCCCCAGTTAGATAGTGACAGGCGTCCCCCCCAGATGAGGTGGTGATAGGTGCCCCCCCAGTTAGATAGTGACAGGTGCCCCCCCCCCCAGATGAGGTAGTGACAGGTGCCCCCCCAGTTAGATAGTGACAGGTGTCCCCCCCCCAGCTGAGGTAGTGACAGGTGCCCCCCCCCAGTTAGATAGTGACAGGTTTCCCCCCAGATGAGGTGGTGATAGGTTTCCCCCCCCCAGTTAGATAGTGACAGGTGTCCCCCCCCCCCAGCTGAGGTAGTGACAGGTGCCCCCCAGCTAGATAGCGAGGTGTCCATTGCCTCGCCTGTTACCTCAGATCAGCGCCAATGTCCTCTTATGTGTCCCCGCTGGCGCTGCCTCACAGCTCAGACCTCACAGATCTCAGCGACTGAAGCAAGCAGAGTGCGCATGGCACCCGTGCGGCTGAACTTCACATGCGGAAGTGACTAATGATGTCACTTTCGCATGTGACGTACTCCGTGTATACAAGTACCATGCGAACTCTCCTTGCTTCAGTCGCCGCCATCTGTGAGGTCTAACCTGTGAGGCAGCGCCAGCGGGGACACAGGAGAGGCCACTATAAGAGGGAGCAGGCATGGCGCCCTATAGCGCAAGCCATGTCTGCATCTCAGGGAGACGAGCGGGCCGCAGCACGAGGGCCTGGCGGGCCGGACGCGGCACGCAGGCCGCCAGTTGGACAGCGCTGTCCTATATGATATATTTAACTGACTTTTTTTATCGTAACAACCAACGATATATACAGGGAAATCATGACGTTTAACAAGGTTGCCCAAACTTTCGCATCCCACTGTATATGTACTAACACCCCTTACATCATTGGTCAGACATTTATATTTCCTGGCAGCATTTTAATTCTTGTTTTTAGACCATCAATTAAAAGTTAATTTTTAGTCCCTATATCAGGATAGTATTGTGTTGCCTGTCCACTTCATCCCTGTGTTCCACAGAAAGGAACAGGGGGAGGGGTGGGTGAGGTCAGGTGATGGCTCTGTGTTAAAGATAGCAACGTCCACTCTCCAGGCAGCTCCATACCTGGGTACAGCACTTTTCTGCACAATAAGTAGGAGACATCATGCTGTCATTTAGGGATAGAACCACAAATGGCGGTCATCCAAGCATTTTCCAACTTGTCAGATCACTGTAGTTGAATTATATCACGGAATACCTTTACCTGAATACTGGATTGTAACCTAGAACAATCTTGAATGATCTTTTTGGGTACCCACAATCTAGCTTGCAGACATAGGTGTAGACTTTCCTGATACATCTCAGGCCCAAAAACTCTTATGAGTGACCATACACATTGAAGCCTGATAACATTATAAATGGGAAAACTGGATGACTGATCTTAAGCCTGTGAGTAAAAAACAAATTGTGACATAAACCTACAACAAATATACCAATTTTTACAGCTTAGTGGTGGCATAGTCATTTCCTGCGGAGAAAGAAGGCGGGAAAACAGAGCAGCGGACAATGTTGTGGCTTCTGGCAGCGTAACAAAGGAAACACAGGGCTTGGCATAGCTGTTGCTAAAGATCTGGCATGCCATTTCTTAATGAAACCTCAGGGTCACCTGTACACATGAAAATATACTATATACTTGGCTGAGTCGGGCCCACCACCTTGCCCAAGTGTTCTCTGTATGTTGTATATGTAGCATAGGTCATTGTGCAGCTCTATAACACATACCTCCCATTCAGAGTACTGGTCAATTACAATGATTTAAAAAGATCCCTTGCAAAACTGCATTAACAGGACACAGGAGTGCTCACAGGGTGGATATTGTAGTTGCCCATGGCCAAGTGGAAAGGTCTGACCTGATATGCGGGCTACCTTACACAAACAGCCAATAGTGCTTATGTCTCACTTAGAAGCCAGAGACCAAGTTAGCTGGGATCAGTCACTGTTCTGCAGAGCGGTCCTGCAGATGGGCATTCCTCTGGTCACAGCAGAGAACTGGAACGGTCCTAAATGGATCTGACTGGACACAATGGGATTAAGCAATTGGATGGACATATTCTCCAAGATGAAAGGCTAGAAAACCGGCACTTGGGCTACTGAAAGGACAGGTTGTAACAATCCTATATAATAAAACCCCATGTGTCCCGGCGTCATCCTCCTGTCCATGTGTTTTGGCTACTGCGCATGTGTAGCCATTGGGACAGGAGGATGGCGGGGAGTGGTGCCGGGCGCGTGGCATGGAACAGAACCATGCGCCCTGGGGTCGCGTCACAGCCCTAGCGCCCGTTATTTTACGGGCAGGATAAATAGTTAGTCCAAAATGGTTTATGTATTTATTGTATACAGGGAGCTCAAAAGACAACAAGAAAAGAAATGTGACTACAAAGCCAATTTATCTAGGCCTGGTTCACACTGCACGGGCTTTTTCTAAGCGCTTGTGATTTTAAAAGCTCTTGCTAATGTAATGGTATGTGTGTGTTCTCACCTAAGCGATGGGATTTTATAAAAATCACCCGTAGCATTGCATTATCAAGAAATTTTCAAATCACTAGCGCTTAAAAAGCTCTTGCAGTGTGAACCAGCCATTAATAAAGATGAGTGATTATTTTCTCTTTTTATTTAGGTGTCTCATTGTTTATCGATGCTCTTCTAACCATTCAAATGTGATGGATCAGCAGCAATTGTAATAGCTGCAGTACTTATTTTTACACCTCAGGTAGTTAGTGCAAGGTGATTACCTGATCTTTGGGCTTATTTGGCAGGTCATAAAGCAACATATTGATTTTCACATTTTGGATATTATGCTCGTCTTTTGCGCTGCTTTACTGAATAAAGCCTGCGTGAGACATCCGTAAGTGCAATCATTGATTTAATTAACATAACAGTAAGGACTGCAACACAACTGACATACAAAGCAGACAGCTACTGAAAATTTAATTGGATTGAATCAAATGTGAGTAGTCTGCAGCCTCCTGCTGAATGACTTGTACAATATTATTATTATGATGCATTTATATGGTGCTGACACATTTTCACAGAACTATACAAAGTATGATGAATACATCATGTCTTTAACTGTTCCTCAGGGCCTAGGGTTTTACAATCTAATGGCTAATGAGCATACAAACTCAAGTTCAAACAGTGTCCAGGCTTAGATTCAAAGCTACGCCTCTAGTGCTGCAAAATGAGGGTGCGAAACTGCAACCAAGAATTGAACTTCATCGCAATCAGTAGCTGATACCCCCTTTCCCATGATACATCTATTAATTTTCTCAAACGGATCATCAGGGGGCTCTGTATGGCTAATATTGTGGTGAAAACCCTCCTACAGTGTGATGTAAGGTCCTGACATCACACTGTGGGAACCTTGTTGCATTATGTGAAATAACAGCTGTTTCTAACTGCCAAAAAAGCAAGCAGCATCTCCTTCCAGTGACATCACCTGCCAGCAGTAAAATGTTGTCATGTTGTCCTCCCTCCTACCCCATCTATACCAATAGATTGTGTTGCAAGGCTACACCCGCACTCGGCCCAGAACTGTCACTATAGAGAGTGTGTGTGCGTGCATGGCTTTAGCCACCGTCCATTTATAGTAAAACAGACATAAGAGAAATATGAAGGAGCCATTGTTCATTCCCTTGTCTTGCCTGGCTGTCATACAGATCCTCTGTCTTTAGTCATTTTTGAATCATTGACCCAGAACAAATGTACAGTTGTTCTAGCATTACTGGTGTGTGATTCAAATTACGGAGGACAAAATGTCAGCATAACAGACAGGCAAGTAGTGTGCTTTAAAAAGAGTCTTTGGGCAAGTCTCCTCAATGATCCTGTTCGCCTGTGGAGCGCACACTAAGTGGATGAAGCCCAGAAGCACTTTGAGTTTGCCAGGAGAAAAGTGCAATATAAATGTTACATGCCTTGTCTCATTTTGAAAAACGAGCATGAAGAACATGATCATAGGTGCAAAAGCACTTTTTTTTGGTGGTACAAGGAGGGTGACCGCAGCCAGTAGTCACGCCCCTGCTAGCCTACCCAAAAAGTCATTTTGCACTGCATTGCATTTATAAAGCACAACACGCTGCATTTTCCTTTGAAAAACCTGTGCAAGTAGGTCATTGTAGCCAGTTAGCAGTTTGCACAAAAAGGCACATAAAAGGTGCACAGAAAGTGCACCATGATGCAGACAAACCACACATATGCATAAACGCAAAGCACAAGGGTGAAATGGGCCATAAAGTCAAAACGGGACATTGGAGGCTTGCCAGTAATTAAATCTCCCTACAGGAGTAATGCTTGTTTGCCTAATGGCGACTTTCAGGGACTGTCCCTCCAAAATAGGGCAGGTTGTTGGCCTTATTAAAAGGTTAATGGTATACTGATCCAGACTTCCGGATAGAAGTGGATGTACTGGCTTACACGTATGCGTTTTCCACCATGCTCCCTCCCTTGCTCTCTGTCCCAGTTTAAAACACAGGAGACTGGGATAAAACATTAAGGAAATGGGTTAAACAGCCATTCAATGTGTGTCAGTCCATTGCCAGGCGTGGGTGGGAAGTGTGAGGAGGGGAGACCCAAAACAGACCAAGGGAGGAAGAAAGAGGATTGTGAGGGGGAACTGAAAAGAGATCTGACGCCTGTATATTGGCTGCCAGATTCCCAGCTAGGAAGCAGGAAACACATACTCTTCTACAAACTCTGCTGTAGATGCACCGTGCCCATTGCTGCAGCTTCTTTGTTCTCCTTGCTGTATACACTGCAACCATTGCTGACTTTCCTATGCCTTTTGTACACATTACTATCACCGATTCAAAACTCACAAGCATATTTCTTGTTTTAACAGCGCTACAACGCGCAGAGTCGATTGTTTGCTTTTGGTAACTGCACATTATCACATTGGGTACTGTTGCTTCTAGTGACCATTTAGACTCCGTTTCTCATTTTCCATAGCTGCACAAAAAATTCAAGTTAAATTGTAGGCTGCTATGGAGAGCACCTTGACTTTATGTCGTCATTAGTGGTGCTCATCTGGATTCCGGATATCCAGGTAACCCGGATATTCGATCATTTTTACGCTATCTGGATCGGATTCCGGATTTCTCTAGAAATCCGGATAGCTATCTGTGGATATTTGGCCGCATAACCCGGATATCCATGGATATTGCGGATATCTGGATCCAAAATACTGTAACTAAGGAGATGACGTCCTGGAGCCAATCAGAGGGCTCCCAGCAGAAGCCCTAGCAACCAATCACAGAGGGGAACCCTGGCCAGTCCCACCTGACCTCATTGAGCCAATCAGAGGGCTCCCAGCCTAAACCCTGGCACCCAATCACAGAAAGGAACACTGGCCAACCCCCCTGTATAATAAGGAGGGCTGCCATGATGAGACATATCATCTTAGCTTGCTCAATGCTCACTGAGAGACATGCTCCAGTGCTGGTGGCCTACCAAGGGCTGTACACAGTTGTAAACCTAAAGCTGTTCAGTGATTAACCCGTTCACTACTATCACTACACTATTGTTAAATTGTTAATTAGCTTGAATGATGTCATAGTGTGACAGTCAGCGTGTGTGCTCCAGTGCTGCTGGGCCTTTCAGTGCCCAGGGACAAAGACTATTAATGCGCCCCCTAAGGTGAAGGGTGCGGCAAAGGGGCGTGGCCACACATTAAATGTGGGCGTGGTTATGGGTGGAGCCAAATGTACAGGACGTTAGCAGGCTCACGCTCACCCACCCTCCCTCCCTCAGTATGTACCTTCCAGCATGTTCCAAGACAAATTCAGCAATCATGAGCCCCCCCACCCCCCCATCAAGACAAATTGAGCAATCATGAGGGCCCCAACATGACCAACTCAGCAATCATGAGGCCCCCAACAAGACAAATTTAGCAATCATGAGGCCCCCAACAAGACAAATTCAGCAATCATGAGGCCCCCAACAAGACAAATTCAGCGATCTTGAGGCCCCCAACAAATCATGAGGCCCCCAACAAGACAAATTCAGTAACCATAAGGCCCCCAACAAGACAAATTCAGCAGTCATGAGGCACATAAATAGACAGCATTTCACATAAATAGGCAGATGCCCCCTTAATATGGTAGACACCTCTCACCTGGCAGCAGTTCCCCAAAATACACTCAATCTGACAGCAGTGGTTCCCCAAAAATAGGTAGCCCCAGGTCTATAGGTGTCCCCAGAATAGGTGGCCAGCAGTATAGATGTCCCCAGAATAGGTGGCCAGCGGTATAGGTGTCCCCAGAACAGGTAGCCAGGGGTATATGTGCCCAGTATATGTAGGCAGGGGTATATGTCCCCAGTATATGTAGCCAGAGGTAAATGTGCCCAGTATATGTAGCCAGGGGTATATGTGCCCAGTATATGTAGTCAGGGGTATATGTGCCCAGTACATGTAGCCAGGGGTATATGTGCCCAGTATATGTAGCCAGGGGTATATGTGCCCAGTATATGTAGCCAGGGGTATATGTGCCCAGTATATGTAGCCAAGGGTATATATGCCCTGTATATGTAGCCAGGGGTATATGTGCCCAGTATATGTAGCCAGGGGTATAATATGTGCCCAGTATATGTAACCAGTGGTATATGTGCCCAGTATATGTAGTCAGGGTTATATGTGCCCAGTATATGTAGCCAGGGGTATACGTGCCCAGTATATGTAGCCAGGGTTGCCCAGTAAATGTAGGCAGGGTTATATGTCCCCAGTATATGTAGGCAGGGGTATATGTCCCAGTATATGTAGGCAGGGGTATATTTCCCAGTATATGTAGGCAGGGGTATATGTCCCAGTATATGTAGCCAGGGGTATATGTGCCCAGTATATGTAGCCAGGGGTATATGTGCCCAGTATATGTAGCCAGGGGTATATGTGCCCAGTATATGTAGCCAGGGTTATATGTCCCCAGAATAGGTAGCCAGGGGTATATGTGCCCAGTATATGTAGCCAGGGGTATATGTGCCCAGTATATGTAGCCAGGGGTATATGTGCCCAGTATATGTAGCCAGGGGTATATGTGCCCAGTATATGTAGCCAGGGGTATATGTGCCCAGTATATGTAGTCAGGGGGTATATGTGCCCAGTATATGTAGTCAGGGGGTATATGTGCCCAATATATATGTAGCCAGGGGTATATGTGCCCAGTATATGTAGCCAGGGGTATATGTGCCCTGTATATGTAGCCAGGGGTATATGTGCCCAGTATATGTAGTCAGGGGTATATGTGCCCAGTATATGTAGTCAGGGGGTATATGTGCCCAGTATATGTAGTCAGGGGGTATATGTGCCCAGTATATGTAGTCAGGGGGTATATGTGCCCAGTATATGTAGTCCGGGGGTATATGTGCCCAGTATATGTAGTCAGGCGGTATATGTGCTCAGTATATGTAGTCAGGGGGTATATGTGCCCAGTATATGTAGCCAGGGGTATATGTGCCCAGTATATGTAGCCAGGGGTATATGTGCCCAGTATATGTAGTCAGGGGGTATATGTGCCCAGTATATGTAATCAGGGGGTATATGTGCCCAGTATATATGTAGCCAGGGGTATATGTGCCCTGTATATGTAGCCAGGGGTATATGTGCCCAGTATATGTAGTCAGGGGTATATGTGCCCAGTATATGTAGTCAGGGGGTATATGTGCCCAGTATATGTAGTCAGGGGGTATATGTGCCCAGTATATATGTAGCCAGGGGTATATGTGCCCTGTATATGTAGTCAGGGGGTATATGTGCCCAGTATATATGTAGCCAGGGGTATATGTGCCCAGTATATGTAGCCAGGGGTATATGTGCCCGGTATATGTAGTCAGGGGGTATATGTGCCCAGTATATGCAGTCAGGGGGTATATGTGCCCAGTATATGTAGCCAGGGGTATATGTGCCCAGTATATGTAGCCAGGGGGTATATGTGGCCAGTATATGTAGCCAGGGGGTATATGTGGCCAGTATATGTAGGCAGGGGGTATATGTGCCCAGTATATGTAGTCAGGGGGTATATGTGCCCAGTATATGTAGTCAGGGGGGTATATGTGCCCAGTATATGTAGTCAGGGGGTATATGTGCCCAGTATATGTAGTCAGGGGGTATATGTGCCCAGTATATGTAGTCAGGGGGTATATATGCCCAGTATATGTAGCTGGGGGTATATGTGCCCAGTATATGTAGCCAGGGGGTATATGTGCCCAATATATGTAGGCAGGGGGGTATATGTGCCCAGTATATGTAGTCAGGGTCAGGGGGTATATGTACCCAGTATATGTAGTCAGGGGGTATATGTCCCCAGAATATGTAGTCAGGTGTCCCCCAGCATGAGGGGAGCAGCGCAGTGGAGGGAGAGCTGTGAGCAGCGGTGGAGAAGGGGGGCCATCTCCCACCTCCTTCTCTAACCTTAGGGGGCTCTTCCTCGCTCGCTCGCTCACCCCTCCAGAAGTAATGTCCGGGTTGCTGGCAGCGGCGGGCGGAACTTACTTGCGTCTCGTCACAGCGCGGAATGGATGTGCCACTACTCCGGTCTGGTCCAGACCAGAGCAGCGGCTGCGGCACCCAAACTTCCGGCGCTGGAGCGAGATGGTGGTAAGTCCTGTCCCCCGCTGCCAGCCACCCGGACATTACTTCTGGAGGGGAGAGCGAGGGAGAGCCCCCTAAGGTGAGGGAAGGGGGGGGGAAACGTCCGCCCTTCCCCACTGTGCCCATAGCTCTCCCTCTTCTCTGCGCTGCTCCCCTCCCCCCCCCCAAAAAAAAAAACACGGCAGCTCAGCTTGGCGCCCTTGGGGACCTAGCGCCCGGGGGCACGTGTCCTACCCCGATCCCCCCTAGCTCCGCGCCTGCTGTACACAGTGATAAGCTGTTCAGTGATTATTATTATTATTTTTTATTTATATAGCGCTAACATATTCCGCAGCGCTTTACAAAGCACAAGAAGACGACAAGGGGAACATAGATATACTAACAAATTGTAAAACAGAGTTCCAAGCAGCACAAATATTGTGACAAAAACAGTAAACGTTAGGAGGAGGACCCTGCCCTTGCGAGCTTACAATCTAGTGGATTAACCCCTTCACTATCACTACACTATTGTTAAATCGTTAATTAGCTTGATTGATGTCATTGTATGACAGTCAGAGTGTGTGCTGCAGGCAGCTGCTATGTGTCTGTGTGTGTGTGTGCTGTGCACAGACCTGGCCAGCTGCTGTCTGCTGGACAGCTATTAGCCTTAGGTATAGGTTAGGTTAGGGATTACGAGATAGGATTACTGTGTTATTGTGTAGTTAGTACTGTAGTACTGCAGTCAGTGTGCTAGTAGTTTTTAGAGTAGTAGTACTACTGTGTTAGCTTTCTACAGAACTGCTGTGCTGTGAGCAGTGCCAGTGTGACAGTTAGTGTGCAGTAGTGTCTTCTCCTCTGCTGTCTGTCTGTCACTCGGCACTTGGCACGTGTCGCATGGCACTTGGCATGTGTCACATGGCACTTGCCACGTGGCACTTGCCACGTGTCACATGGCAAGTGACACGTGCCAAGGGCCACGTGCTAAGTGCCAATTGCTACGTGCCAAGTCCGGCATTCTCCTGACACACATCACACCTGCTGCTGCTGCATTGCCCTGCTCCTGCTTCCTGTGCAGCTCCCACTGCTAGGCCAGGGTGCCACAGGCCACTGATACCCCCTATATTTAACCCAAACCCCCTCCCCCTCCAGAATTCAGTGACAGTCCCATGCCCTGAAAATCAAGTGACTCACCAGTGTGTGAAGAGCATGGGACTCGGGAAGGCAGCTCACTAAGCTGGACAGCGTCACTCTTATCTCCTCCTGGTCTGCAGCACAGGTCACGGAGATAAAGAAACACAGGCTGCCTGTCACAATCTCCCGGGGATCAGCAGCACGGGTCTCCAAGATCACATCCTCTTCCTCTGCACATGTCTCCAGTGCAGAGCACAGTGCGGGGATTCTTTCAAATCATGCCCCTCCCTCCTCTTCTTACTAGATGGCCACAGCAGCAACAGCATTGGCTGGTGGGAAGCTGCTGCTGCTGCTGTTATTGGCCAGATTCTTCTGCTCTGTGAGGAGGGCGGGACTAGGCTCCTCTCTCCGTGAAGAATGCAGGCTGCCCCGTGATACCGTGAAGGGGGCTCCAAAACAGAACTGCCACGGCGAAATCCAACAATGAAACACTTTGGCGTCAGTTTCAACTGTTTCAGAATACAGAATCCTAAGGCCACGCCCAACATTTTAAATTAATAGCTGGATCCTAAACACCTGTAAATCATGGCAATGGTAACTGTAATGTGCAAAGTCTTAGATTATGTAACGATTGTTGTCAACACGCAGAGAGAATCTGATTATTGGTGGGCTGCAGACTCACCAATAATGCAGATATACACCGGATTATGAATGATCTGCAGAATCACTAATAATCCAGGTATGTCTAACCTCTGGACACCTGAGACGTGAGTGTACAGTATCACAGTAACACTTTGAGAGGGAACTGCCAGGAAGACTGGAGGCAGTGAGGAGAAGGAAATTCACCCCTAGACGTGGGTGAATTCCCTTAGGCCAAAGGCTCCCTAGGAGAGGGACCTCGGCCTGGTTGCAGGAAGCTGCTGCTAATATGAACATATTTGCCCTATCTGGTTGTGAGATCCTATCTCACTACAGCCTAGTGGCGAACCAAGGAAGTACAGATATACAGTGCTAGTCTTGGGTGTGAGGTCCGTAGTCACAACACCCCGGAACTGGTCTAAAGCATAACATAGAACTGACACAGTATCCCAGTCTTGGGTGTGAGGTCCGAAGTCACAACACCCTGGAACTGGTCTAAAGCATAACATAGAACTGACACAGTATCCTAGTCTTGGGTGTGAGGTCCGTAGTCACAACACCCTGAAACTGGTCTAAAGCATAACATAGAACTGACACAGTATCCTAGTCTTGGGTGTGAGGTCCGTAGTCACAACACCCGGGAACTGGTCTAAGCATAACATAGAATAACATAACATGAGAAGATAATCTAGCTCAGTGTGGATTCCCAGGTCCGTCCTGGTTCAACCACACTGTAGGATCTGACTGAGGTCTGTATGCCAACACGTTAAGCATTTGCAACGGCAGACGATGTGAGACTGAGGGACAAGTGGTTATATAGTGCAGCGCTGGCCAGCGCCGCCCAGTCCCTTCCAGCCAGTCCGCATCCATCCTTGGATCAGCTGACCGGCGGGGTCAGCTGATCCCTCTCTGCTTCCCATAAAGGTTCTGTCTAGCCGCACGCGCGGGTGTATTCCGCAGCCTATGTGCACAGGAAGGCTGTATAGCATCAGACACATGTCGCCGCGTGTAAACCACCGGAGCAGACGCGGAAACGGCCGCCATGCCGCCAGAGCACGCGGCGGCCATTCCGCAATCCTTCACAGATTATTTTTAAATAGATAAATGGAAGGTGGCATGGTTGGGCTTTCACACATTCTTCCTCATATACTGTATTGGCTAGTGAAAGGGTGTATGCTCTGTGAGGAGCTCTGTGAGGAGGGTGGGACTAGGCTCCTCTCTCCGTGAAGAATGCAGACTGCCCCGTGATACCTTAAATGGGGCTCCAAAACAGAACTGCCATGGCGAAATCGTGGCACTTGGGCCCTATGCTCCTACACAGGCTGCCTGGATGGCCACATACACCCTTTCACTAGCCAATACAGTATATGAGGAAGAATGAGTGACAGCCCAACCATGCCACCTTCCATTTATCTATTTAAAAATAATCTAAGACTTTGCACATTACAGTTACCATTGCCATGATTTACAGGTGTTTAGGATCCAGCTATTAATTTAAAATGTTGGGCGTGGCCTTAGGATTCTGTATTCTGAAACAGTTGAAACTGACGCCAAAGTGTTTCATTGCTGGATTTGCCCCTGGGATTAGGTACTCCATCCGTTTGAATGGGGCACTAAAGACAGCAGCTCCAAAACTACATCAGTGGCTCTAGACCTCTCCTCTTGTTGAAGTTACCTTTCGTGTCTTTACCTCTACCTCTAGATTGTAAGCCATTGGGCAGGGTCCTCCTCCTTTTGTGTCCTACCTGATCATGCGCCTCCATTACTGTGAACCCATGCTATGCATCTGAGTGAACCTAACTTACCTAATCTCCATGCTCCCATCCAGCGACTGACTAAGCATTACCTTGTACTCATACTGTGCTACATGATCTGGTCTTGTATTCATGTATTGTCATTTTGCTGTATGTCACCCCTAGATATTGTCTGTAACCTAAACTAATGTCCAGCGCTGCGTAATATGTTGGCGCTTTATTAATACAATAAATAAATAAATTAAATAAATAAATAAGTTAGAGGGCATTGAGACTACACAGCAGTCAGTGTAACCTCGGTCCTGCCCAGTTTGGCTCTAGCTTCAGGTGATCTTGAACCCAAGGATTTCAGTGCAGGACTTCTTCTTTGGGTGATTTCTTTTTTTTTTTTTTAATCAAACCAAGTTTATTAATGTATTCAAGGCACAACAGAGAGAACAATGATTCAGACTTATATCTAGTTGCAATAGAAATAAAGAGTACTTTTTGTGTGAACGATTTGGAGCTTCCAGATCATCATCATAGAACATATTACTAAAGAGATGTATATATTTTACAGATAGAAAATGTTACATGCCACCAGATTCTTATCGAAATAATCTATCCCTAATCAAATCAAAGTCAACCACCCCAGGGGTATCCAACAATTTATCCCAAATATTCTCAAACCGAGCCCCATTACCTCTATGCATATGTACTTTTTTTGGGGTGATTTCAATGCAGGACTTCTTTGGGTGATTTCAATGCAAGATTTCTTTGGGTGATTTCAGTGCAGGACTTTTTTTCTGCTAGAAAATGCAGGGTGAATAATTTTTATAGTAGAAAAGGGTTATGTTGTGCTGGGATGTTATATTTGAAGGAAAGTTTCCTGGTTTTCTACATTTGGGGGTGGGGGACTAATTAGACTTAAAGGAGTATACGTTTGTGCCAGATTATGTATGGAGGGAAACATGCTGGAGGAACAGTTTTTATCATCTCTACAGTTTGATTTGTAACATCACACAAGGCACTTTTTCTGGAAATGCAGGGAAAGTACTGCAGTGGGCTCCAAGTAAAGGTGTATCCTGGGCCGTATCTGCACAGAGCTTGGCCTGACTTCCCCCCACAGTGCTGAAATGATGCTGTCTGTTCAGTTTTAAAACTTCTCCACACTAAAGGTCACTAGAGTTCATTCCAAAACCCTCCTGAAGTCTGAGCAATTAAAAAATATGCTAGCAAATGCAGTGATGTGCCAGTCACAGAAATAGGACATTACTGATTTCCATGTAGCCATGGTGAAATCTTATAGCCTATCATTGTAAGAAACTTATTGCACCCAGAAATGATGATGCATAGATTTGCTGTATAAGCATCCTCTCTAATCCTGCCTGATCTGTGCTTATCTGGATGCCACTGTTTTAATTCACAACCCCAAAAATCTAAGTATGCGCTCTCAGCCTATAGAGAAGTAAAGGGAAGAGGTAGGTATCCTCTAACCAATGACCACATAAAGTCCAGTCTCTCAGCTTCAGCAGATCCAACAGTCCTCAGTATGGGCAATCTTCCTCTTATGTCACGTATGACCAGCAAAGGATATGCAATAAATCAGAAAGGAGACATAACATAGCGTATCACTTTAAAGACGGTGTGCCTCCACCAACACCGTGGGATGACGTCTCAACACTTCCTCGGTTGCCCAAAGCATGCAGTGCCAGTGCTGGCTCACTCCCCCCGTGTGCCCGCACGCACCCTGTCGGCCTCCTATAAATCCGGATGTAAGAGTACTGCATGTTGAGGGTAAAGATGTCAGAGGTCTCGGCTGTCACTAGAACTCAAACAGAAACTTCCATAGTGTAAAACCGTAAAAATGTAATGTAAGTAGATAAAAACGCACTTTATTGTTATGCTGCAGAACAGCGGTAGGGAACCTTGGCTCTCCAGCTGTGCTAAAACTACAAATCCCAGAATGCATTTGTCTTTGTTAATCATTACTGTGGCTGTCAGACTCCTGCAATGCATTGTGGGACTTGTAGTTCATTAACAGCTGGAGAGCCAAGGTTCCCTAACCCTGCTGCAGAATAATGTTGAGAACAATCAAATGCCTTTCTAATGCTATTGTGTTATGGATGAATGGGCTGTACTCTGCAGTGAAAATGCCACAAATTTTAAATATATCACCAATGCCCTTTGTGAAATGCAGTCATACATCTGCAGTGTTCCTCCGCCATGCTTCACAGTTGACTGCAGACATTTGTCCAGTTAGACATTTGTCCAGGCAGACAAATTACTATCTTTTACAGGGCATACACGGGTTGATTTTGCAGCTCGATTCTTCCGCTCGATCGATTCACCGCTCAATACTGCAGGCGATTCTCTTGTCTTCCGCTCGTTTTTCTTATCTTTCTCCATTGTCCTCAATGCAGAATCGAGCGGCGAAACGATCGGGCAGGATATCGGATGTGGCGGAAATTATTGAGCTATCTAAATGACTCAGAATTGAGCCGTGTATTCCCAGCATGTGGATTTTGACTCTTCAGCTCTTTTTACAATAAGAGGCTTACAGACTTACAAATGTTTTCTGTACACACCTGCAGATATTACCTGCTTGAACAACTCTCCATATTAATTCTGGTGCTATAGCTCCTTAGTGAGCTCAGGACCACCCATACCACTTCTGTTTTCTGAACTCCAACTATCAATGACGATGTGTGCACAGCCTCAGGTAGCGTTTGTGAGGCTGAGGGTTTCTGATTATAAAAAGGGTTTATTTGGGCTTGGAACAGTAGTGGCAGTTTACAAATATTTTTTCATATTTTCAGGTTAGGTCTATTTTAACGCTCTGAATTGGAATAATATGTCTGTTTTGCCCTTTTTCCATGAACGTCATGTTGTTGGCGGTACATTCTTTGAAAGCCTCCTGGGACATTGCACTCTGGGAATATGTGAGAAGGCTGATCTATATAAACCACTGCAGGAATTGCTGTCATCTCTCTGGTGCTGAATTATAAAATGATCTTCTTAGTTTCTGCACTTAGCATTGTGTCTCTTATAAGTAGATTTCACTGTACACAGACAAGATATCATCTCTCTTAGACATCCTTCTTCAGTATTGGGATGATGGTGCATGTGCAAATGTGCTGGGAAACTATAGGGATGAACAGACATTGGACACATGACAGCTGAAATGTTAATTTATAATGGCTTTGGTCTGACATTGTGATATATAACATACATCCCACATCTACTTTACCCGTAAAATCATTGACAAAGTTAAACTCTTTAGCCAACTGCTATCTAGCTGCACACAGCAGGAAACCTGCATTTATTCCCCCTTCCCCCCCTCATACAACAGTGCATACATCTTGGCTGACCCAGATGTGCATGGCATGGGGAGACTGGAACCCCTCCTCCCTCTTTCCCCCACAACCTTGTCTCTATACAGTACTATGAAACAAGCAGCTTTTTGCACCTCTCTTTTTCCAGTGCAGAGTTTATTTGTGTAATTTGGTGATCCCTTTATCAAGAACAACAAAACCTTAAAACGCTTTTCTCCCATCAGATCAAAATTGCATACTCTTGTCTCAGTTCGGTACAGAGTTGCGGTTTGTGGTGTGTTACTGGGGAAAAGTTATGTGATTATAAATGCCAGACTAAACATGTGGCTTTTCAGTTTTGATTTAAATGCTTCCAAGGTTGGAGCTGTCTTGCATTAGTGTGACAAGGTGTTCCAAAGAATAGGTGCAGCATGACAGAAGGCTCCTGCTCCAAAGGTTTTCAGTTAGGCTCTGGGGGTGGTCAAGTTATTAGATCCTGTTGATCTGGGGTTGTGGGAGGTTTCACACAGTTACAACAAATCCTTAAGTTATCTGGGGCCTAGATCATGTCGAGATTTGAATGTTAGTTTGCCAATTTTGATGAGGATTAACATTTTATAGGTAGCCAGTGGAGTGAGCAAAGGATTGGTGTTATGTGGCAATGGCAGGGTTGGCTTGTTAACAGTCTTGAGGCAGCATTATGTACTAGCTGCAGGTTCAGGTCTTTATTTGGAAAGCCTGCATAGAGGGCATTGCAATAGTCCAGCCGTGATGTGATGAAGGCATGAACTAGTGTTGGAAGATCCTCTGAAGAAATGAGGTGCTTCATTTTTGCAATATTCCTTGGGTGAAAAAAGGAATGTTTCACAACAGCTGAAATTTGATTCCATAAAGGGAAGGTCCGAGCAGTTTAAAAATAAAAAAATCCACGTACCTGGGGCTTCCTCCGCCCCCTGCATCCGTCATGTGCCCTTGCCGCAGCTCCGGTGGCTCCCGGTCCCCTCCGGTGGAGATGCCAACCTCGCCAGGTCAGCTTCTGGGTCGGCTTCTCCTGTTCATACGGATATGATATCAGTGAGACTTTGAGAGCCGCTCGCGCAGGCACAGTGGACATCCTGTGCCGGAGGGGAACCCCCGGCGGGGGCACAGAACGGCTTGCAGGGGCTGGAGGAATCCCCAGGTAAGTGATTTTTTTTTTAAACAGCTTGGATATGTCCTTTAACTACTATACAACCACCCCAAGCCCATGGGCGTGGCCGCGGCGGCAGCCCCAGGACTGCCTAACACCAATTGGTGTCAAGTCTTAGGGCTGCAGTTTGCAGCCTCCTGCTCCGGGGGGGGGGGGGGGGGGCGGAGCTCCGCCCCACCTTCAGTCTCCGGGCGGTGATCTGTTAGACGGCGAAACTGCTGTCTTTTCTGTTAGTACAGCGCTGTAACACGGCTGTCCCCCTGGGGCACTTGAGAGAGATTGGCTCTCATAGGCAGAAGCCTACGACAGCCGATCGTCAGGATTGGCCGGCTGGGGGGAGGCAGGGATTTATAAAAAAAAAAGTTTAAAAATAGTATAAAAATAAAGATATAAATATTTATTTAAAAAAATAAACAACTTGAGGGCGATCAGACCCCACCAATAAAGAGCTCTGTTGGTGGGAGGTAAAGGGGGTGGGGTGGGGGAATCACTCGTGTGCTGTGTTGTGCGGCCCTGCAGCTTGGCCCTAAAGCTGCAGTGGCGATTTTAGTAAAAATGTGCCTGGTCTTTAGGGGGGTTTACCACTGTGGTCCTTAAGTGGTTAAGTTTACTTCCCCATCCACCAGTACACCTAAGCTGTGCACAATGTTAGAGCTAATCAGGTTTGGGTTTCCTACCCTCAGTGGTGCTGAGTCTGGAGCTGCTTTGCTGCTAGGTGCTGATTTCCGATGACAAAAACCTCATTTTTGTCAGCATTTAGTTTAAAGAGGAACTCCAGTGAAAATAATGTAGTAAAAAAAGTGCTTCATTTTTTACCATAATTATGTATAAATGATTTAGTCAGTGTTTGCTCATTGTAAAATCTTTCCTCTCCCAGATTCACATTCTGACATTTATTACATGGTGACATTGTTACTGTGGGCAGGTTATTTAGCTGTTTCTAGCTGCTCTGTCTGTTAGAGACAGCTAATAACAGCTATTTCCTGTCTCTGAACATTGTTACATTGTGGCAGTTTGCCAGCAGTACCGCGGTATTCAGAGCCTCTTGTGGGAGGGGTTTCAGCACAAAATCAGTCACACAGCGCCCCCTGATGGTCTGTTTGTGAAAATCATTGTCTTTCTCATGTAAAATGGGGTATCAGCTACTGATTGGGAAAAAGTTCAATTCTTGGTTGGAGTTTCTCTTTAAGCCTGTTGTCATTCATCCACTCCTTCACGGGCTCGCCTAGGAGATACTGCATGAACTATGTTGGGGCATTAATTTATTATTACACCACGTCCAGCGCGTCTGCTGAGAGTCACCTGAGGTAGCTACCGGAACAGCTGAGCAGATTAGGAAACGCACGGTATAGCAGGAGGAACGCCGCGGAAAGGGTCGGGGAGACGGGACGCCGCTCAACCACCGTTTGCTGAGCAGACCTCGCTGTTGTAACTGTGATGTGCCATTATACAAGCGGAAATCACGTGAGTGCGCATTGAGTGCGCGGAAGGCTTATTTCTGTAATAATAAGAATTGTTTAGCAATATTACACTATTGTGTTTTTATGTTTTTATGTGGAGGCAAATTTTAACATTAAAGAAAAAGGTGAAGAAACAGTATCAAGTGCCTGTGGATAACACTTTAAGCGCTAGACCCACCTGTTGTCTGAGGTGGCTACGAGTTGGTGAGCGCAATCTTGGAAAGAGTGTGTGATCACGCGTGGAGCACTATTTCACTGGAGCACGGGTGGAGTGTGTATAAGTTGGGCCATGCAGAGTTACGCTATGTGAAGCTATTTTGTCATTTTCTAGGCATTGGAGAGCGCAGTCCAGCAGCATTTATATACCTTTTACTGGGAAAGTGTGACAGCGATCCCAGTGGTGTGTTGTAAGGACTTCTATTGAGGTGGACATTGAATTTGTGACAGCGCAGCCTATTCGTTGAATATTAATCATCCACTCCTGAAGATCATCTAAGCATTTGTTTATTTTTAGAATGGAGTCTGTCGCATCCTGTTTGAATGATAAATATAGCTGGTTGTCATCACCATAACAGTGGTATGTCAAACAGTGGTTTTGGATGATTTTTCTGAGTGGTAGCACGTATTTGGTGACAACAAATGGGATAATATAGAACCCTGGGGCACAGCATATTTTAGTGGTACAGTGTTGGACCGGAAAGGTCCCGAGGCTCGAACAGAGAAGGAAAAAGAGATTGTTTGGCTTGGCTTTTTCTAGAAGAGCCCTGGCACCAGTTCTCTGCCTTTTTGATTAAAAATAGTTTCAAGTTTCCATGAGCATACAAGCAATGCACATGTGATATGTATGTTGAATGAATGAACAATATCATTATATGAATTATGGCTTCCATAGGGAAACCCATATTCAGGAAGCAAACCCTAAAAATAGAGCCGAGAGGCTTTAAACTTGAGGGTACTTTTCCCAATGTGAAAAAACCTAGACAAGATTGAATGTATGGACGCAAGCATGGAAATGTGAAACATCCAGGAAATAAAGGCATTTGAGACCAAAATGGACTGTCTGAACTATAGGTTAAGTAAAAGTTAAGCAGAAACAGTGAAGATAATGATGGTAATAATTGATGTATAGATTTGTGTCGTGATTCTGTATATGTCTTCTCGGGGATTGTAAGAATCTTTGAGGCTCTTGCAATGTAAAATCCTCATTCATTAAAAACCAATATTTTAGCAAGAAGGCTATATATACAGTTCCCCTTTAGAGATATTCTAGAGAAATTCAGTCTGATGAAATCAGAAATAAGGACATACAAGAGACAATATCTAACATGGACAAGGGCTGTTTCAAGGTTGGAGTGCTTCTTGAAGCCACATTGTAGAGGGTTGAGAGCCTGGCTTCAAGTTGGACATACACAGCCTTTTCAATTACTTTTCCCAGAAAGGGAAGGTTGAAGACAGGTCTGTAGCTATTCAAAATGTTTGGTAATTACCTTGAAGTAAGACCAGAGCGTTATGTTATTTTTGCATCCAATATGAGGCTCTACATAGGTTTCTGGTACTGTAGATTTAGTGGCAGACCGTATACTGTAGATGAGACTTTTTCTGTGAAGAAGAGGGCACATTTCTGAGATGGGTCCTTTGAGGATGTGTTTCTGGCAAGGATGGGTTGCATAAATTATCAACGGTGTGAAATAGCTGAGCAGGTTTGTTGGCTGCTTTTGCAATTTTTAAGAGATTCAAAAAGAGGATTTTTTTCTTGTTGATCACTGCCTGTTAATTTTTTTGGGTAAAGAACTAGGGAAGGTTTTTCCTTTTGAGGACTGATGTTTGCACCATTGACATTCCAGTATCTGTTCCTCATTCTTTAGTTTCATTAAGGAGCTGTCAAACCATCGTGCATGATGTAATGGTGTTGAACGTTTGCGTAAGGAAGCAATGGAGTCAAAGGCAGAGGAATATGTAGAAGTTATAATTAAAGGGGTTCTTTTGCGAAAAAAGTAGGCAGTTAAAAAAATGTGACAGATGACAGGTTTTGGGCCAGTCCATCTATTTAAGGGGGATTCTCAGGGCTTTCTTTGTTTTCAACAGCATTTCCTGAACAACAGTTTAACTGCCAAAATAATAATAATGGCAGTATTTGTATAGCGCCTTTCTCCTGTCGGACTCAAAGCGCTTGCGAGGCAGCCACTAGAGCGCACTCAGTAGGCAGTAGCAGTGTTAAGGAGACTTGCCCAAGAAACTCCTTACTGAAATAGGTGCTGGCTTACTAAACAGGCAGAGCCGAGATTTGAACCCAGGTCTCCTGTGTAAGAGGCAGAGCCCTTAACCATTACACTATCCAGCCATAAATAGCAAGATACCAGCCGGCCTCCCTAATCACTTGCACACTATTATGTCAGTTAGATTTTGCAACTGTTGTTCAGGAAATGCTGTTAAAAACAAAGAAAGCCCTGAGAATCCCCCTTAAAAAGATGGACTGGCCCAAAACCTGTCATCTGTCACATTTTTTAACTGCCTACTTTTTTCGCGAAAGAACTCCTTTAAGGACCATGGAGTCCAGTTCTAAGCTATGTTCTGTCAGTTTTTCCATATTAAGGTTGTTCTGATGATGCTGGGATGATAGATTTTTTAAGGAACAATATTTTGTGAAAACTTTTATTTGGCGTTTTACAGCTGGTGCTAAGGGAGATAGTGTGATGATGGTCTGACAAAACTACAGGGTTCATTTCCACAATGGATGTTGACTGTCCTGAATGAAATGGGAGATCCAAAATGTGGTCTTTCTTGTGTGTGGGAGGTTACTAACTTGACAGAAGCCCAGCTCATTCATAGCTCACTTCCTAGCTGGGAGAAGTTTGTGTCTACCCATGCATTGAAGTCTCCCAGGTTTAACCATCTAGAGTGTTCCAATTCTAGGAAGGATAGAACATCAGCAAATTATTTGAGAAAGTCTGACCATCACCGGGTGCTGATGTTGGCTGGCACAGCAGATTCCAGACTGGGTTCTGCATTTCTAGATAGCCAAGTCTCAGTGAAGAAAGCTAGATCTGAAGTCTCTCTTGGGTCATGTATAACTGTAGATTTGTTATTTATTGACTTGGCATTGCAGAGTAATGTGACTTTCCTGATATCTGGAATATGTGTTAACAGACCCCAACTGGGGCCTGTATTAAGGAGTGTGGCAGCTGTCTCTGAGAGTCCTGGGTTTTTAGGGTTCTGTATTCTTTACTGCTAAAGTTGTAGCTAATTTTTGGGGGGTGATATTAGAGGATTGCTTTGTATTACAATTAGGGGAACCTCCTGCCTTTCTGAAAGTCCTAAAGGATTTTAGAAGGAGAAACAAAACAGGGTCAATTTGTAAATGTTCCTTGGGGACATGTAAACATATTTTGATAAACGCCTCTGATGTATACTTGAATGTCAACAATTCAGCAGCGGACTATAAGCATCCTGCTGAGATCAAAGGAACCATTTGTAAGCTGAGTGTTTCTAAAGGTGGCCATACATTGGTCGATTTTTTTAATCGAGATCCGACAGATTTGATGATTTGAGTCTGCTAGAAATCAATGCCCCAACATTCCGGCCCACTCAATATGTTGGACGGGAACATGCACGCTGGGAATGCAGGAGATAGGTAATACGGGCACAAGGGGAGTGGATTGGACATATTGTGCATGCACAGCTGAGTATGTCCGGGTTAAAGGTTGGCAGCTCAGCCAGTCAGGGGCGCTAAGGCATTTTGCAGTGGAATTATTTGTCCCTTGGCCTTCTCAAAGGACTAGAGGAAATGACATTGAGGAAAAACATTTTAGCCATTTATTTAGGAAAGGGTTCTTTACAGTAAGAGTGATTAAGATGTGGAATGCATTGCCACAGGAAGTAGTTATGGCAAATTCTAGATCTGCATTTAAAGGAGACTTAGATGCTTTCCTTGTGATTAAAGACATCCATGGCTATAATTACTAGGTAATGCCCAATGGTGTTGATCCAGTGATTTTATCTGATTGCCATCTGAAGTCGGGAAGGAATTTTTTTACCTTTTGGGGCTAACTGGACCATGCCTTGTAAGGGTTTTTTCGCCTTCCTCTGGATCAACAAGGATATGTGAGGGAGCAGGCTGTTGTTGTACTTTGTTTTCTGGTTAAATTCGATGGTTGAACTCGATGATTCAACCCAAATAACTATGTAACTATGTAACCGATCGTCAAGGCAGTGTTCGGGAGGAGTGGAAAACCTAAGCACTTATGCTCACACATCTAGGTTTCTTCCATTTAAATAGACCACTTTGGCTTGGGTATCTTTTAAGGAGATGACCAGATAGCACCACAGGTCTCCTGTTAAATCCATGTCATATTTGAAGGACACAGAAGTTAGAAAGGGCTCCTTGTTGGGAATTTGGGACAAGGGTATTTGGAGGAGGGAGGATTTCTTGCCATCCACTATACCACACAAAGGTGAACTTGTTACCGTTACCTGGGGCCAAAAAAGTGCATAGCTGTGATAGTCTGAACATTTACAGTTTACAGTTGATCCAGCTCAAAGTTGTCTCTCAATGCATTATATGACACTGTGGATGGCAGACAGTACTTTATCTCTGCTTGTTACAGCCTTTGTTCATGAGACCTACAGACACTACTGCATGGTAAATTGTCTGCAGCAGGAGTCTGAAACCTAGTAGTGCTAAATGTAATTTTGCCTTTTTAAAACTGAAGGTATTTGTAATAATTCAGCTGTAAGTGAGCAACTGTGGTTTTCAATGATGCATCACTCCCAAATTTGCAGATCATCTCTTTATACTACCATATTTTTCGGAATATAAGACGCACTTTTTCTTCCCCCAAAATGAGGGGGTAAAGTGGGTGTGTATTATATTCAAAAGATGTGGTAAATGAATATTTTTACCGGATCCTGTCGCTGTGATCCTCTCCTCCTCGTCTGACTCTTTTCATCCCAGGACGCCTTGTCATTCATTGTGAAGGTCTTCAGAGCCCCAGCTGCCCGCGCTCCTCTTTGCTGTAGTCTTTGTATAGACTGCAGTCTTGCTATATACACGTGCTGCCGCCGCCATCCTTCCTAGTTACGTCGTCCTCACCTGACATCCTCCCTAGTTACAGCGTCCTCCCCCGATGCCCTTCCTAATTACAGTGCCTCTGACGTCACGTGCACACGTGCGCCGCAGATCAACCAGCAGAGGGCACTGTAACTAGGAAGTACGTCGGTGGAAGATGCTGTAACTAGGGAGAATGTCGGGGGAGGACGCTGTAACTAGGAAGGATGGCAGCGGCAGCACGTGCATATCGCAAGGCTGCAGTCTATAGAAGACTGCAGCGAAGAGGAGCGTGAGCAGCTGGGGCTCTGAAGACCTTCACAATGAATGACAAGATGTCCTGGGATGAAGAGAGAAGGAGACTGCAGCTGAAGAGGAACGCAGCAGCTGGGACCCTGAAAACCTGCATCCGGAATGACGGGGCACCCTCTGATGAAGAAAGCCAGATGGGGGAGGAAAGGATCGTGGCGACAGGATCAGGTGAGATGTTTCATCAGGGTTTAGCCAGTGTAGTGTATTTGGTGGTGGCAGAAGGGGTTGGTTAGTGTAGTGTAGTGTAGTAGGTGGTTACAGCAGCAGGGGTTAGTGAAGTGTAGTATAGTGGGGACAGCAGGAGTAAGTGAAGTGTAGTGTGGTGTAGATGGGCAGTGTAGCTTAGATAGTGAGAAAAGGTCCATAAGATGCCCCTGCACCATAGACGCACCTAGGATTCGTTTTTTTTTTCCCTCTTGATTTTTGCCCCCTAAACATAGGTGCGTCTTATATGCCGCAGCATCTTATATTCAGAAAAATATGGTATTTAACCACTTGAGGACCGCCCCCAGCCGATGGGCGGCGGCAAAGTCCGGGCCCAAACGACCGCAATACGCCCATCGGCGGGGGCGGCATCAGCGGTGGCTGTGCGGCGATCGCGTCATCAATGACGCGATCACCGCCGGCAGTAGGCTCCGCCCACCCTACTCGGAAACCCGCCGGCCAATCAGCAGCGCCGGCGGGTTTCAAACTTGCGCGATCTGGCCAATCAGAGTGTATAATACACTTTGTTATTGTAACAAAGTGTATTATACTGGCTGCCTCCTCCGCTGATGGTCACTCGTCGTGCGACCATCAGAGAGGACGGCAGCCCTGACAGTAAGCACAGCAACACACACTTTAGCCCACCCAGACCCCCCGATCGCCCACCCCAGCCCTCAGAACCCCCCCTGACCACCCCAGCACACCAGTATCTGCACCCCACCACCCACCTAAAAACCCATCAATCACTCCCTGTCACTATCTAGGGACGCTATCCCCTAGGGTAGGTCCCTAACTGCCCCCTAGGGTTCCCTGATCACCCTCCCTACCCTCAGATCCCCCCAGACCACCCCCCAGACCACCCCCCTGTATACTGTATACGTTTGTATACAGCTGCCTTACCCACTGATCACCTGTCTATCACCTGCTTATCACCTGCCTATCACCCCTTGTCACCACCACCCATCAGAGCAGACCCTAAACTGTCCCTTGAGGGCACCTGATCACCCACCCAGACCCTCAGATTTCCCTCAGCCCCCCCCCCCCCCTCTGATAACCTCCCCAGTGCATTGTTTACATCTATTCTCCCCTGTAATCCCTCACTGATCTCCTATCGTCACCCCCTGTGTCTGCCACCCACCAGATCAGGACCCAGTCTGCCCCGTGCGGACACCTATTCAACCCCCCACACCCTCTGATCGCCCTCAGACCCCCCCCCCCCCCCCCCCAATCACCTTCCCAGTGCATTGTAATTGATTGTGCTGTAATTGCATTTGATTGTGCTGACATTCAATTTCATTGTGCTGACATTCAATTTGATTGTGCTGTAATTGTATTTGATTGTCCCGTGATTGTCCCGTGACTGGCCTGTGATTGGCTTTGATTGGCTTTGATTGGCCTGTGATTGGCTTTGATTGGCCTGTGATTGGCTTTGATTGTCCCGTGAATTGAGTGCCCTGTGATTGGCCTGCGATTGCCTTTGATTGTCCTGTGATTGTTTCTGATTGCCTCTGATTCCCCACTCACCACCACCCCCCTGTCACTATCCTAGTGATCTAAAAACAGTGATCAGTGAAAACTGTCACTTTTTTAGTATCACTAGTGTTAGCAGTTAGGCCAGTTAGCTAGGCCCCTTTGTAAGTGTCAGTTAGTGCTCAGCCCACTGCACCACAGTCACTAATTAGCGTCATCACTGTCGCTAATCAACATTGGTACTATATAGTATCTGTAAGTGATCATTACTGATCGCAGTCAGATCTATTAGGGTCACTAGGATCCACAAAAAAAAACGCAGTGTTTGCCCGATCAGGCCTGATCGCTCGCCTGCACTTGCGTTCAGCCCGCCCCACTGCAGTGACAGAATTTTTTTTCTAATCACTGCAAAAAACACTGTACAATAGCTGTGGCACTGTAAACCTCAGTTTTGATTTATTTTTTTTATCAAAACTCAGTGACCACAGCTTTCTACCTCTCAAATACTCCCTTTTGCTAGGTAGGTGCTCTTTTTTCTGCGTAGTCTCAGAGGAATACCCCCTAAATTTAGCAGCCCACCATGGCAAGAAAGGGGTATTCCGATGATGAGGTTCTCAGGTACATGGCCCAGTCGGATGAGGACGATTGGGACGCCTCATTCGACGAATCTTCCGGGTCAGAGTTTGAACCTGAATTGAGCAGTGGCTCACTGACCGATTGTGATGACGAGGTTGAGGTCCCGGCTAAAGCCAGGCGTACCACACCCCATGTTGTTGGACCGCAGGTGGCGCAGGATCAGCCTCAAGGGCAGCAGAGTGGTGTTCGTGCTGGTCTGAGATTTCATGGTGGGGCAGGCACCAGCAGCACAACATCTCCTGGACCTAGCACCAGTACTTCCGTAAACCCTGGTGAAGTGGCGAGCACCAGCATGGAAGTTGAAACTGGTTCGGTGGCACGTGCAGTAAGATCCCAGTCGCAGCCACCAAGAAGACGGATCCGTACTACCCCTAATTTACCAGAGGTGCTGGCAAACCCAAATTGGCAATCCCCTGATTCCGCCGCACCCGTACTTCCCCCTTTCACCGCCCAGTCTGGAGTCCAGGTGGAGACAGATAATCTAGGATCGGCCCTAGACTTTTTCTATCTGTTCTTCACCCAGGATCTCTTGGACTTAATTGTGGCAGAGACCAACCGTAAGGCCACACAATATATAACCGCCAATCCGGAAAAGTTCCTTGCCCAGCGTTTTCGGTGGAAACCAGTCCAAGTTTCCGAAATTACAATTTTTTTGGGCCTTCTCCTTCACACGGGACTAGTAAAGCAGAATGTGTTGCGGTCTTATTGGTCTACGGACCCAGCACATCATGTTCCCCTGTACTCTGCTGCCATGTCCAGGACACGATTTGAGAACATCCTGCGCTTCCTGCACTTCAATGACAACGAAACCTGTCATCGAAGTGACCACCCTGCTTTTGACCGGCTCCACAAAATTCGACCCCTCATAGACCACCTGTCATCCAGATTTGCAGATGCTTATACCCCTGACCAGGACATCTGCGTAGACGAGTCCCTCATACGCTTTACCAGGCGCCTTCGCATCAAACAGTACATCCCAAACAAGCGCGCCCGGTATGGGGTGAAACTGTATAAGCTCTGTGAAAGGGCCACAGGCTATACATCTTATTTTAGGGTCTATGAGGGAAAAGACTCAAAATTGGAGCCGGTCGGATGCCCTGACTACCTGGGGAGCAGTGGAAAGGTTGTGTGGGACTTGGTGTCACCCTTGTTCCAGAAGGGGTACCATCTTTTTGTGGACAATTATTACACAAGTGTGGCCCTCTTTCAGCACTTAAAAATAGAAAAAATCCGATGCTGTGGCACCGTGCGGCCTAGTCGCCGGGGCGTCCCCCAACGGCTCATTACCACCAGACTTCAACGGGGGCAGAGGGCGGCCTTGTGTGCTGACGACCTGCTCGCGGTGAAATGGAAGGACAAGAGGGAGGTTTACTTCCTGTCCACCATTCACGCAGACACAACAGTTGAAATTCAACGGCGAACTGAGGTCATTGAAAAACCCCTTGTCGTCCACGAGTATAATACTAACATGGGAGGGGTGGACTTCAATGACCAGAGGTTAGCGCCCTATTTAGTTTCCCGAAAAACAAGACGCTGGTATAAAAAAGTGTCTTTTTACCTCATTCAATTGGCAATTTACAACAGCTTTGTTCTCTACAGTAAGGCTGGGAGAACTGGATCGTTTATTCAATTTAATAAACAGATCGTGATGGAACTCCTGTATCCAGGAGGTGCCGTGGCCCAACCCCAAGATGCAACTAGCCGGCTGCATGGAAGGCATTACGCCTATCCAATTCCGACTACCCCAGGTCAACGAATCCGAAGAAAACGCTGTCGTGTCTGCAGCAGGGCTGGAATAAGGCGTGACACCACTGTTTATTGTCCCACCTGTCCTGACCAGCCTGGCCTATGCCTAGGGGAGTGTTTTGAGAGGTACCACGAGCAGGTACACTCAGGGGCGTCTCTAGCCATTTTGTCACTCCAGGCGAGAAAGCCTGTGGCGCCCCCTGTGTGGTGCCCCCCTGCTGAAAATAATCGTAACGCAGCAAAGTTTCACCATAAGATAAAAGTAATGCGGCAATCTTTCCCCAGAAAATAACCATAACGTAGCAATGATTCACCATAAAATAATTATAATGCAGCAATGATTTACCATAAAATAATCGTAATGTGGCCAGCGTTTACCAGGAAATGATTGCAATGTGGCCAGCGTTCCCCAGGAATTAATCGTAATGTGGCCAGTGTTCCCCAGGAAATAATCGTAATGCGGCCAGCGTTCCCCAGGAATTAATCGTAATGTGGCCAGTGTTCCCCAGGAAATAATCGTAATGCGGCCAGCGTTCCCCAGGAATTAATCGTAATGTGGCCAGCGTTCCCCAGGAAATAATCGTAATGTGGCCAGCGTTCCCCAGGAAATGATTGCAATGTGGCCAGCGTTCTCCAGGAAATAATCGTAATGTGGCCAGCGTTCCCCAGGAAATAATCGTAATGTGGCCAGCGTTCCCCAGGAAATAATCGTAATGTGGCCAGCGTTCCCCAGGAAATAATCGTAATGTGGCCAGCGTTCCCCAGGAAATGATTGCAATGTGGCCAGCGTTCCCCAGGAAATAATCGTAATGTGGCCAGCGTTCCCCAGGAAGTAATCGTAATGTGGCCAACGTTCCCCAGGAAATAATCGTAATGTGGCCAGCGTTCCCAAGGAAATAATCGTAATGTGGCCAGCGTTCCCCAGAAAATAATTGTAATGCGGCCAGCGTTCCCCAGAAAATAATCGTAATGTGGCCAGCGTTCCCCAGGAAATAATCGTAATGTGGCCAACGTTCCCCAGGAAATGATCGTAATGTGGCCAACGTTCCCAAGAAAATGATCGTAATGTGGCCAACGTTCACCAGAAAATAACCGTAATGTGGCCAGCGTTCACCAGAAAATAATTGTAATGTGGCCAGCGTTCACTAGAAAATAATCGTAATGTGGCCAGCGTTCACCAGAAAATAATCGTAATGTGGCCAGCGTTCCCCAGGAAATAATCGTAATGTGGCCAACGTTCCCCAGGAAATGATCGTAATGTGGCCAACGTTCCCAAGAAAATGATCGTAATGTGGCCAACGTTCACCAGAAAATAACCGTAATGTGGCCAGCGTTCACCAGAAAATAATTGTAATGTGGCCAGCGTTCACTAGAAAATAATCGTAATGTGGCCAGCGTTCACCAGAAAATAATCGTAATGTGGCCAGCGTTCACCAGAAAATTATTGTAATGTGGCCAGTGTTCACCAGAAAATAATTGTAATGCGGCCAGCGTTCACCAGAAAATAATCGTAATGCGGCCAATCGTAATGTGGCCAGCGTTCACCAGAAAATAATCGTAATGTGGCCAGCATTCACCAGAAAATTATTGTAATGTGGCCAGCGTTCACCAGAAAATAATTGTAATGTGGCCAGCGTTCACCAGAAAATAATCGTAATGCGGCCAATCGTAATGCGGCCAGCGTTCACCAGAAAATAATCGTAATGCAGCCAGCGTTCACCAGGAAATAATCGTAATGCGGCCAGCGTTCACCAGGAAATAATCATAATGCGGCCAGCGTTCACCAGGAAATAATCGTAATGTGGCCAGCGTTCACCAGGAAATAATCGTAATGCGGCCAGTGTTCACCAGGAGATAATCGTAATGCGGCCAGCGTTCACCAGGAAATAATCGTAATGCGGCCAGCGTTCATCAGCAGATAATCGTAATGCGGCCAGCGTTCACCAGAAAATAATCGTAATGTGGCCAGCGTTCACCAGAAAATTATTGTAATGTGGCCAGTGTTCACCAGAAAATAATTGTAATGCGGCCAGCGTTCACCAGAAAATAATCGTAATGCAGCCAGCGTTCACCAGGAAATAATCGTAATGCGGCCAGCGTTCACCAGGAAATAATCATAATGCGGCCAGCGTTCACCAGGAAATAATCGTAATGTGGCCAGCATTCACCAGGAAATAATCGTAATGCGGCCAGCGTTCACCAGCAGATAATCGTAATGCGGCCAGCGTTCACCAGGAAATAATCGTAATGCGGCCAGCGTTCACCAGCAGATAATCGTAATGCGGCCAGCGTTCACCAGGAAATAATCATAATGCGGCCAACGTTCACCAGCAGATAATCGTAATGCGGCCAGCGTTCACCAGGAAATAATCGTAATGCGGCCAGCGTTCACCAGGAAATAATCGTAATTCGGCCAGCGTTCACCAGGAAATGATCGTAATGCGGCCAGCGTTCACCAGGAAATAATCGTAATGCGGCCAGCGTTCACCAGGAGATAATCGTAATGCGGCCAGCGTTCACCAGGAAATAATCGTAATGCGGCCAGCGTTCACCAGGAAATAATCGTAATGTGGCCAGCGGTCACCAGAAAATTATGCTAATGTGAGCAGCATTTACTCACCTGCAGAAGACTCCTGTAGCCAGCCGGCGGTGGCACTGGTCCCTGGTGCGTCACACTGTGCCTTCAAGCACGTGTGACAGGCGGAGGGCGGAGTTAGGGGCGGCGCCGCACGTATAGAAGAACTGGCGTGCGGCCGCTCGCTCTGCTCAGAGAGGGAGAGGGGGCGGACCAGTAGGCGGCACCAGGCACAGGCTGAGCTGCCTGTCACAGCCGGCTGCTCGCTCTGAACGGAGAGGAAGGGGGCGGACCAGTAGGCAGCACCAGGCACAGGCTAAGCTGCCTGTCACAGCCGGCGCCGACCTGATAGTGGAAAAAAAATTAAATAAACACACGCACAGCGCGGCGAAGGAGCGCCCACTTCCACCCACGGCGCTCTAGGCCAAAATTTAGAGTTGCCTAATGACAGAGACGGCTCTGGGTACACTATTAGAGAGTAGGGAACTCCACACACAGCGGTAGGCACACAAGGGTCTCTCAGTGCTATTTCACACTGCTGCGATGCGTTAGGGCAAAATGCCTAGCAAAAGTCACACTTTGCGGTCCCCCCCTACGCCGGAAGCGCTTGACTTAACGCTAGTGCATGCCTACGTTACTGCGTGGCTTCTGTGGCAATATCGATCGGCCCGGAATTTATGTTAGTCTATGGCGACGCAGTTCATTACTAGGCCGAATGCTACTCTTGTGGTATTGCCTGAAGGTCTGTTTTGGACGATACGGTGCGGCGGGCTCGACCCACCGGATATGTCAATATGCAGTGTGAAACCAAACATCGGGTTTCCAGAGACCCTAATACACAGGGCTGCCAGAAACCTCTCCTTTCACTTGGGACAAATTGCGTAATGTATTTCGCCACAACTCTGTGCGATTTGCACTTCGCACATTGTTCCATGGGGGAGGAGAGGTTTGTCCTCGGGAGGTAAGTTAAAAAAAACAAAAAACAGGTAAGCAAAGAAGTTAATGTTTGGTTTGCAATGTTAAGTTTTTTATTAAAAAAGTTCAAAGGTTATTAATGTTAATGAAGTAATTGCTTTGCTGCTTGCTTGTTTTTTGGGTTTTTTTGTATTTTTTTTTTTCTCTTTTTCCATCCAATAACCTTCCAGGTGGACCGAGCGAATGACTAACCAGCTGCAGTACTGATGGTGCATCCTGACAGAACATTGCGCGTCTGTCAGCTTACACACAAGTCGGTGCATGCAGCGCTGCAGGACGAGATTTCTCCTCCGCAGTCAAAAAGATACGTTTGCCGAGGCATATGGGCCGAGGAGTGGTGTTGGGGATTCATATGCTTTGGCAAACACTTTGTATCAAAAAAGAACTCTGGCAATGATTTGTTGCTGGGTGGGAGAAATACCTCTGTAAATGACAATCTTTTGATTTTTTTACACACAATTGTCCATTTACAGAGTTATTTCTCCCACCCAGCATGGGTATGTGTAAAAATACACCCCAAAACACATTGTACTACTTCTCCCGAGTACGGCGATACCACATGTGTGGCACTTTTTTGCACCCTAACTGCGCTAAAGGGCCCAAAGTCCAATGAGTACCTTTAGGATTTCACAGGTCATTTTGCGACATTTGGTTTCAAGTCTACTCCTCATGGTTTAGGGCCCCTAAAATGCCAGGGCAGTATAGGAACCCCACAAATGACCCCATTTTAGAAAGAAGACACCCCAAGGTATTCTGTTAGGAGTATGGTAAGTTCATAGAAGATTTTATTTTTTGTCACAAGTTAGCGGAAAATGACACTTTGTGAAAAAAATCACAATAAAATCTTCTATGAACTCACCATACTCCTAACGGAATACCTTGGGGTGTCTTCTTTCTAAAATGGGGTCATTTGTGGGGTTCCTATACTGCCCTGGCATTTTAGGGGCCCTAAACCATGAGAAGTAATCTTGAAACCAAATGTCGCAAAATGACCTGTGAAATCCTAAAGGTACTCATTGGACTTTGGGCCCTTTAGCGCAGTTAGGGTGCAAAAAAGTGCCACACATGTGGTATCGCCGTACTCAGGAGAAGTAGTATAATGTGTTTTGTGGTGTATTTTTACACATACCCATGCTGGGTGGGAGAAATAACTCTGTAAATGGACAATTGTGTGTAAAAAAAATGAAAACATTGTCATTTACAGAGATATTTCTCCCACCCAGCATGGGTATGTGTAAAAATACACCCCAAAACACATTATACTACTTCTCCTGAGTATGGCGATACCACGTGTGACACTTTTTTGCAGCCTAGGTGCGCTAAGGGGCCCAACGTCCTATTCACGGGTCATTTTGAGGCATTTGGTTTCTAGACTACTCCTCACGGTTTAGGGCCCCTAAAATGCCAGGGCAGTATAGGAACCCCAAAAGTGACCCCATTTTAGAAAGAAGACACCCCACACACATTATAGTACTTCTACTGAGTATGGCAATACCACATGTGTGGCACTTTTTTGCAGCCTAACTGCGCTAAGGGGTCCAAAGTCCAATGAGCACCTTTAGGCTTTACAGGGGTGATTACAATTTAGCACCCCCCAAAATGTCATGACAGTAAACACACCCCACAAATGACCCCATTTTGGAAAGTAGACACTTCAAGGTATTCAGAGAGGGGCATGGTGAGTCCGTGGCAGATTTCATTTTTTTTTGTCGCAAGTTAGAAGAAATGGAAACTTTTTTTTTTTCCTCACAAAGTGTCATTTTCCGCTTACTTGTGACAAAAAATAATATCTTCTATGAACTCACTATGCCTCTCAGTGAATACTTTGGGATGTCTTCTTTCCAAAATGGGGTCATTTGGGGGGTATTTATACTATCCTGGAATTCTAGCCCCTCATGAAACATGACAGGGGGTCAGAAAAGTCATAGATGCTTGAAAATAAGAAAATTCACTTTTTGCACCATAGTTTGTAAACGCTATAACTTTTACCCAAACCAATAAATATACACTGAATGGGGTTTTTTTTATCAAAAACATGTTTGTCCACATTTTTCGCGCTGCATGTATACAGAAATTTTACTTTATTTGAAAAATGTCAGCACAGAAAGTTAAAAAAATCATTTTTTTGCCAAAATTCATGTCTTTTTTGATGAATATAATAAAAAGTAAAAATCGCAGGAGCAATCAAATAGCACCAAAAGAAAGCTTTATTAGTGACAAGAAAAGGAGCCAAAATTCATTTAGGTGGTAGGTTGTATGAGCGAGCAATAAACCGTGAAAGCTGCAGTGGTCTGAATGGAAAAAAAGTGCCTGGTCCTTAAGGGGTAGAAAGACTGTGGTCCTCAAGTGGTTAAAGGACAACTGAAGCGAGAGGTATATGGAGGCTGTCATATTTATTTCCTGTTAAGCAATACCAGTTGCCTGGCTATCCTGCTGATCCTCTGCCTCTGAACAAGCATATACAGATCAGGCCTTTCTGACATTGTCAGATTAACTGCATGCTTGTTTCTGTTGTTATTCAGACACTCCTGCAGCCAAATAGATCAGCAGGCAATGCTGCCATGCAACTGGTATTGTTTAAAAGGAATTCAATATGGTAACCTCCGTATTCCTCTTATTACAGTTATCCTTCAAAGCAAGGCTGCACATCCAGTGAGCCTGTAGCCAATACATTTTACAGAGCCCAGTCTAACATGCTGTTTCAGACTTCTTGGTCCTCATCAGTGCATGGTGTGGATTGATATGGCTCTATGGGATTGGATTTGGAACAGTACTAAGGAATACCCAGACAGCTCATGGTGACCCAAATTCACCTGGAATGTATAGGGGGATAAGAGAGACCAAAAGCCCTCAATTAAAAATCAATGCTAAATGTAATTTTGCCTTCTTAAACTTGAAGCTTAGTAGATGTTTCAACTAAAAGTTTTCTCTTTATGCAGAAATAATGATTTTTAAGTGGAGATGACGTTTAATGAAAAGCTGGAAAATAAAGAGTACAACATATGAGGACTAAGATTTACTAATGATTTTGGGGGTGTTTATATAGCAAAGAACCTCTTGACTACGCCAAGTATGAGCAGGTATGTCCATTAAGAGCTGACAAATGGATCTGTTGTTAGTGTAATGTCAAGGTCATCGTGTTCTAACAATTCAGCAGGGACTGCGCTGCATGATGCTTTTATTCACAAAGTGTAAAGACTCTAAAATCCACTATTATTGTAATATTGTTGCTATGTGCAGGTTTTTGTCTTGCGTGCCAGTGGTTACAAGGCTTAACATCCTCAGCTCTGCTTATTGTATTTCATAAAGCAGCTGCTCCCAGCACACAGGGCGCTTTCAGTGACGTCAGCCGACTGTACTCGCTGATCTTGACTTTACACTGAGTGACCCTCCAGCTGTGTGACACATAACCACAGGGAGGGGGCACTGAGGCTCACACAGATACTCGGCTCAAATACTACAGTTAACATGCTACAAAACAGAAAAGACAGAAGGGAGTTGGAGAATGTTCAGCTATTAGGGCTCATTACACACCTAGCCAATTCACTTTATCAGTGTGTGTTGCTATGTGTATTGCTGGTACATTCAATTAACACAGTACTGAAGGGATTTACAATAAAAATGCAATTGGCAGTTTGTTTTTCTGCTGTTCTGTATTACAGTACAATTCAGCACTAGTGTGATAAATGAGACTAGTGACTTTCTTACATCTTCACAGGTGTGTTGTGACAACACATGCAGTGTAAACAGGTCCTTAACCAGCCTGGCGTTCTATTAAGATCGCCAGGCTGGCGACCGGACGGGTTTTTTTAATAAAAACGAGCTCGTCCATACCGCCCAGCAGGTTAAAGGGTATCTGAAATCACAGCATGAGATAAACATGTGTATGTACAGTTCAAATCCTCCTGTGTTCTTTTTTTTTTTGTTAGGTTAAGCCCCGTTTACACTTAATCTGTTGGTACGCGTTTTTTTTTCTTCTCCACAGCAGTGCATTGAGAAAAATAATTCAGTTAAAACGCTGTGTGTAAACTGTGCCATAGGAAAACATGTGCAATACTTTGAAAATCAGTTGGCCTTTCAGTTATAACTGAGAGCAACTGATTAAGTGTAAACGGGGCCTAAGAATTAGGAATCCAGGGGCCCTACGGAATTCACAAACTGGCCAGCAATAAGCACTGGCGAGTCCTAAAACTAAGTGGTGGGACCATTGCCAAGTTCAATTTGCCTATGTACCAGATTTACGAATCTGGGAGCCTGCTTTATTAAGGACACCCCAGATGCTTGCATTTTAAATAGGTAAAGTGACTCCCTACCAATTTAAAGTGGATGCCAAGACATCTGTCGCTCCACCATAACACCCGTTGCTGGCCGCCAGACCACCTGTCACTTGTTCGGTGCCTGGCTAGGAGAAACAACCACATGGTACTTCTTCTGCTGGCTTTATGCCTGTACTGTTTAGGGAGCCCCGGCAAATCATCTGTGAGCCTTTTGCTGTGGCTTCCCATTGATCTTGAGTTTTACCCAATGAGAATCTTCTCTGAGGATGATTTTCATCGACCAGTTAAAGCGGAATATAACCCAGCATTTCAACTTTGCTCTAAAACATTATATACAGCATATTATATGCAACCAGCATTTTTTTTATTACTAGACCAGCATTGGAAGGGTTACACACAGAGCTTTAAAGTTCTGTGGAGAGAAATGCAGACGCATCCGAAGTTTAGATAGATACATTTAAGTAAACACAATGTAACAAGTGGTGAATTTGACACACTCTCTGACTGTGCAGGAGCTCCTGCACAGTCAGAGAGTGTGAGTCACATTCCTCACTTGTTACATTGTGTTTACTTAAATGTATCTATCTAAACTTCGGATGCGTCTGCATTTCTCTCCAGAGAACTTTAAAGCTCTGTGTGTAACCCTTCCAATGCTGGTTGAGTAAAAAAAAATGCTGGTTGCATATAATATGCTGTAAATAATGTTTTAGAGCAAAGTTGAAATGCTGGGTTATATTCCGCTTTAAGATACTTTGCCAGAACTCCCTGAACAGTGTAGCTGAAGAGCCAGCAGAAGAAGCAGCAGTGTGCAATAGTTTCTCCTCGTGGGCAGCGGACGAGTGCCAGGTAGTCCCAGAGTGTCAGTCAGCAAAGAGGAACTAGCAGCAAGGACCCTTCAATTAAGATTGAAAGTTGAAGAAAGTAGTGACAGATAAAAAAGAATACAGGTGAAGATTGTTTTCCTTTAACGACTTCAGCCTACAGTGTTGTTTCACCTTATACATCCAAGCAACTTTCACCTCCCATTCATTCGCCAAAAAAACTTTATCACCACTTATCACACTGAAATGAGCTATATCTTGTTTTTTCCCGCCATCATTTAGGCTTTCTTTGGGTGGTACATTTTGCTAAGAATTATTTTATTCTAAATCTATTTTAACAGGAAGATTAAGATAAGAAAGAAATGGAAAAAAATTCATTATCCTCAGTTTTTGGCCATTATAGTTTAAAATTAATTAATGCTAGCGTGATTAAAACCCATGTATTTTATTTGCCCATTTGTCCCGTTTATTACATCATTTAAATTATGTCCCTATCACACTGTATGGTGCCGATATTTTATTTGGAAATAAAGGTGCATTGTTTTTCAATTTGCGTCCATCACTATTTACAAGCTTATAATTTAAAAATTATAGTAATATACTTTCTTGACATGCATATTAAAAAAGTTCAGACCCTTAGGTAACTTATTATTTTTTTTTTTTATTAAAAATTGTATTTGGGTAATTTTTGGTGTGGGAGGTAAACAGTTAATTTTAAATGTAATAATATGTGTTTATTTAATAAAAAATGTATGTGGATGTAGTTTTACTACTTGGCCACAAGATGGCCACAGTCAAAAAAAATTTTTTCCCTGGAAGCGAACGCTCTTTTTTCCAGGAAGCATAAGGAGGACGGGAAACTTTTTTTTTTTGCGCAGAAAGACCACAGCCTCTGATAAGAAGCCGTCGGGTTTTCTCCCGGGCACTTAGATCAATGAATGGGAACCATGCAAAGTAAACGTTTAAGATTGGACGGTGTGGTCATACATGATACAATCTCAATTGTGTTTACAATTGGTAAAAAAGTTATCAGTTTCTCACTGGAAATCAGGTATTTTGCTGCCACCACTCTCCAGATTGAAACGAGGTGGAGAGACCTCGGAACTAGCTATTCCTGAAAGAAAGTAAAAAGTTTTTTGCAACCTAACTAGCCAAATTGTACAATTTATAAACATAAGACAATGTGGTAGTGTGTCTTTTCTGAGGATAGAGAGTTCTGGCATGGATCAAAATAATAAGGTAACAAGGGCAAAAACTGAAACGATTCAATTGTTAGTTTTATTATATGAACTTTACACAAAAAGTATACATTAAAACAGCTAGCAGTTGAACAGGATTGGTTGGATACAAATACAGAAAAGATAGAATGATGACGAATGTCTGAAAAGTTAAAAATACCATGTTTGGCTGTGTCCAATAAGCGGCAAAGTCTTTGTGCTAAATAATCCAAAGTATTGCATTTTGGCCAGTGTCCTGATTGCCTATTTGTTTTCAGTAAGGCATTACAAATTCACACACATGAAACGTTTATTGAACTGTAAAGGACGACTGAAAACTTGTATTGCTCTTGTATATGTGATTTGTGTTAAAGTGTGTGTGTGTGTGTGTGTGTGTGTGTGTGTGTGTGTGTGTGTGTGTGTGTGTGTGTGTGTGTGTGTGTGTGTGACCTTAGTAACTCCTATAAAGATGATTCAGTTTACATACTCCTTGTGGCTAGAAAACCATGAATTATGAAAAAAGTTAATTTTCTCAGTTACTGTGAGTTCACTTTCCCTTGTAAAAACAGCTGTGTGGTGAACAGAGATAAGGATCTCTTTGAAGCTTCTGAAATTTAGAGGTGTGTGGTTTGGAGACTTTCAGGCTGATAAGAGCCTGTTTTATGAGTTTCTATCAATGCCATTTCTGGATTGATTGGGTTCCAGTCAGCAGGGGTGCTCAAAAGCCCAGGTACTTTTGATAAGAGGGCCAATTAACTCTGCTGCAGTCTGTGATGGCTGGAAAGGTTTACGGTAGCCCTACATCTAGCGATTCTGATTCAATTAACAAAGCGATGAACTTTATTGGGGAATCGACTTCAGTATAGTTGATCGAAAGTCGATCGACTAGTGACCCACACACTGCAAGGTGGGCCATTTACATGGATACACCTTAAAAAAATGGGAATGGTTGGTGATACTAACTTCCTGTGTGTGGCACATTAGTATATGTGACTGGGGAAACTTTTCAAGATGAGCGTTGACCATGGCCATTTTTAAGTCGGCCATTTTGAATCCAACTTTTGTTTTTTCAATAGGAAGGGGGTCATGTGACACATCAAACTTATTGGAAATTCCACAAGAAAAACAATGGTGTGCTTGGTTTTAACGTAACTTTATTCTTTCATGAGTTATTTGCAAGTTTCTGACCACTTATAAAATGTGTTCAATGTGCTGTCCATTGTGTTGGATTGTCAATGCAACCCTCTTCTCCCACTGATAGCAACACCGCAGGAGAAATGCTAGCACAGGCTTCCAGTGTCCGTAGTTTCAGGTGCTGCACTTCTCGTATCTTCACAGCATAGACACTTGCCTTCAGATGACGGTGTGGTATATGGGGTACAAAGATAGTGGGGCCATTCTTCATCAAAGGAAACCTCAAGGCCCTGGATATGTGAAATTGCTACATGATGATGTGTTTCCCTCTTTATGCACTGAAGCTGGCACGTTCCCTGAGTTTCTCCAGCAAGATGGTGCACCACCACATTATGGGTGTCAGGTCCGAGCATTCCTAGATGAACAGTTTCTTGGAAAGTGGATTGGTGGTCGTGGGCCAGTTGAATGGCCCCCAAGGTCTCCCGATCTGACCCCCTTAGACTTTTATCTTTGGGGTCATCTGAAGGCAATTGTCTATGCTGTGAAGATACGAGATGTGCAGCACCTTAAACTACAGATACTGGAAGCCTGTTCTAGCATTTCTCTTGTGGTGTTGCTATCAGTGTGTGAAGAGTGGGAGAAGAGGGTTGCATTGACAATCCAACACAATGGGCAGCACATTGAACATATTTTATAAGTGGTCAGAAACTTGTAAATAACTCATGAAATAATAAAGTTACGTTAAAACCAAGCACACCATTGTTTTTCTTGTGAAATTCCTAATCAGTTTGATGTGTCACATGACCCTCTTCCTATTGAAAAAACAAAAGTTGGATTCAAAATGGCCGACTTCAAAATGGTCACCAGAGTTTCGGTAATGAAGGTCTTTAGAGAAGAATCCAGACCCTCATCTTGTATGACTCCCAATAAGCATAGTATAGGGTCCAGTGGCACAGGGCAACCCATTTTGTCATGTAGGAATTTTGTAACTTGTGCCCAGTAGTCTGATAGGTGTGGGAATTCCCAAATTAAATGAAGAAAGGATGGTGAGGTAGATTGGCATTTGGGACATGCATCTGACGAGGTTCAGCTTTCAATCTAAATTGAAGGGCCCCATCACTTGCAGCATGCCAGGCTCTCCTGGCATCGTCGCTCCCCGCTCTATGCCCATTGTGACTGTCTCTACTGGTCTCCTCTAGTGTTGGGCGAACATCTAGATGTTCGGGTTCGGGCCGAACAGGCCGAACATGGCCGCGATGTTCGGGTGTTCGACCCGAACTCCGAACATAATGGAAGTCAATGGGGACCCGAACTTTTGTGGTTTGTAAAGCCTCCTTACATGCTACATACCCCAAATTTGCAGGGTATGTGCACCTTGGGAGTGGGTACAAGAGGAAAAAAAAATTAGCAAAAAGAGCTTATAGTTTTTGAGAAAATCGATTTTAAAGTTTCAAAGGGAAAACTGTCTTTTAAATGCGGGAAATGTCTGTTTTCTTTGCACAGGTAACATGTTTTTTGTCGGCATGCAGTCATAAATGTAATACATATAAGAGGTTCCAGGAAAAGGGACCGGTAACGCTAACCCAGCAGCAGCACACGTGATGGAACAGGAGGAGGGTGGCGCAGGAGGAGAAGAAGGCCACGCTTTGTGAGACACAACAACCCCGGCCTTGCATGAGGGCAAGAAGCGTGCGGATAGCAGGCTTTGTACCGCCATGCAGTCATAAATGTAATAAAGATAAGTGGTTCAATAAACAGGGACCACGCGGCAACGCTAACCCAGCAGCAGCAGACGTGATGGAACAGGAGCAGGCGCAGGAGGAGAAGGCCACGCTTTGTGAGACACAACAACCCAGGCCTTGCATGAGGGCAAGAAGCGTGCGGATAGCAGGCTTTGTACCGCCATGCAGTCATAAATGTAATAAAGATAAGTGGTTCAATAAACAGGGACCACGCGGCAACGCTAACCCAGCAGCAGCAGACGTGATGGAACAGGAGCAGGCGCAGGAGGAGAAGGCCACGCTTTGTGAGACACAACAACCCAGGCCTTGCATGAGGGCAAGAAGCGTGCGGATAGCAGGCTTTGTACGGCCATGCAGTCATAAATGTAATAAAGATAAGTGGTTCAATAAACAGGGACCACGCGGCAACGCTAACCCAGCAGCAGCAGACGTGATGGAACAGGAGGAGGCGCAGGAGGAGAAGGCCACGCTTTGTGAGACACAACAACCCAGGCCTTGCATGAGGGCAAGAAGCGTGCGGATAGCATGCTTTGTACCGCCATGCAGTCATAAATGTAATAAAGATAAGTGGTTCAATAAACAGGGACCACGCGGCAACGCTAACCCAGCAGCAGCAGACGTGATGGAACAGGAGCAGGCGCAGGAGGAGAAGGCCACGCTTTGTGAGACACAACAACCCAGGCCTTGCATGTGGACAAAAAGCGTGCGGATATAGCAGCAATGCTTTTTGCCGCCATGCAGTCATAAATGTAATACAGATGAGAGGTTCAATAAACAGGGCCCGGAAACGCAACACCATCCCAGATGTTCATTGGTCATGTTACTTGGTTGGGGTCCTGGAGTGTTGCGTAGTCATTTCCAATCCAGGATTGATTCATTTTAATTTGAGTCAGACGGTCTGCATTGTCTGTAGAGAGGCGGATACGCCGATCTGTGACGATGCCTCCGGCAGCACTGAAACAGCGTTCCGACATAACGCTGGCTGCCGGGCAAGCCAGCACCTCTATTGCGTACATTGCCAGTTCGTGCCAGGTGTCTAGCTTCGATACCCAATAGTTGAAGGGTGCAGATGGATGGTTCGACACAGCTACGCCATCTGACATGTAGTCCTTGACCATCTTCTCCAGGCGATCGGTGTTGGAGGTGGATCTGCACGCTTGCTGTTCAGTGGGCTGCGGCTGCATGGGTGTCAGAAAATTTTCCCACTCCAAGGACACTGCCGATACCATTCCCTTTTGGGTACTAGCTGCGGCTTGCGTTGTTTGCTGCCCTCCTGGTCGTCCTGGGTTTGCGGAAGTCAGTCTGTCTGCGTACAACTGGCTAGAGGAGGGGGAGGATGTCAATCTCCTCTCTAAAGTCTCCACAAGGGCCTGCTGGTATTCTTCCATTTTGACCTGTCTGACTCTTTCTTCAAGCAGTTTTGGAACATTGTGTTTGTACCGTGGATCCAGAAGGGTATAAACCCAGTAATTGGTGTTGTCCAGAATGCGCACAATGCGTGGGTCACGTTCAATGCAGTCTAGCATGAATTGAGCCATGTGTGCCAGAGTCCTACCAGAATCCTCATCATCCTCTTGTGAGCGTTGTGATAGTTGTTGTGATGCATCATAGTCGTCACCTTCCTCCTGGTCTGCTTCTGCTGACCATTCGCGTTGAATTGTGGAAGTCCAACGTGCACCGCTCTGGCCCTCGTCAGTGGTGGCATGAAATTCCTGCTCCAACTCCAGCTGTTCCTCCTCCTCTTCTTCGTCATAGCTGCTGGGGCCAGCGTTCCCTGAGGCGGATGGCCTGATGTTGGTACCATCACGCTGATCGTTTTCTCCTTCAGATTCCCCCAGTTGCATCATGACAGCTGTTTCCTTGATTTTTAACATCGACCTCTTCAGTAAACACAGCAGTGGTATGGTAATGCTGACTGAAGAGTTGTCACTGCTCACAAGCAACGTGGATTGCTCAAAATTTTGGAGGACTTGGCAGAGGTCCAACATGTTGGCCCAATCGGATCCACAGAAGCTTGGCAGCTGGCCGGATGCGCCTCGGTACTGCGCCGTCATGTACTGGACCACTGCACTCTTCTGCTCGCAAAAGCGGGCTAGCATGTGCAGCGTAGAATTCCAGCGCGTAGGGACATCACACAGCAAGCGATGGTGGGGGAGATTGAAGCGCTCCTGCATCTTGGCGAGTGCCCCCGAAGCAGTACTGGAATTTCTACAATGTTTGGACACTCGACGCACCTTCAACAGCAGATCGGGCACGCCTGGGTATGTCCTCAGGAACCGCTGAACTACTAGGTTCATCACGTGCGCCAGGCAAGGGATGTGTGTCAGCTTAGCCAACCTTAAAGCGCGAATGAGATTACTCCCATTATCACACACAACCATGCCCGGTTTCAGGTCCAGCGGTGCCAGCCACAAATCCGTCTGTTCCTTTATTCCCCTCCAAATTTCCTCCCCTGTGTGCTGCTTATCCCCAAGGCAGATTAGCTTCAGCAACGCTTGCTGACGCATGCCAACAGCTGTGCTGCACTGCTTCCACGATCCTACTGCTGCTGGGTTAGCGTTTCCGGATGAGGTACAGCTTTGAGATGCGTTGGAGGAGAAGGAGTCAGAGAGGTAGGTGCTGCTGTTATCCAGTGGGAGGGACGGCGGTGCAGCTGTTTGTGGCGTGGGCAACACCCGTGCCGTAGCAGGTGAGGAATCGCTGCCAGGCTCCACAAGGTTCACCCAGTGCGCGGTAAGGGAGATGTATCGACCCTGGCCGAACGCACTCGTCCAGGTGTCAGTGGTGAGGTGAACCTTGCAGGCAACGGCATTCTTCAAGCTTCGGGTTATTTTGCTGACCACGTGCTCATGCAACTCAGGCACTGCAGAGCGTGCAAAGTGGTAGCGGCTGGGAACCACGTAACGTGGGATGGCCACTGACATCATGCCCTTGAAGCTGTTTGTCTCCACCAATCGATATGGCAGCATTTCGCAGGCCAGAAGCTTGGCTATGCTGGCTGTTACTGCCACGGCCCGGGGGTCATTTGCTGGCAATTTCCTCTTGCGCTCAAACATCTCCGACACAGACAACTGAACCGTAGCGCTGCACACGGAAGGGCTGTTGGTTGTTGTGTTTGATGAACACTGGGAGACCTCAAGAGCACTACTCCGGAAAGTGACAGTGTCAGCGTCGTCTGATGTTTGTGAATGTTGTGAACCACGCAATGGCTGGGCTACTGCTGCTGCTGAGGCGGGTCTGGTGAACCCAAGGGAGGCAGTGTTGTTTCTGGTACCCTGTCCTGACGCGTTTGCCCAAAGAGTGGGATGTTTGGATAGCATGTGACGGCTCATGCTGGTGGTGGAGAGGTTGTTAATATTTTTCCCCCTGCTCAGGCGGGTCTTGCACACCTTGCAAATCGCCATGGTAACATCCTCAGTGCAGTCTTCAAAGAAAGCCCAGACTTTGGAGCACCTGCCTCCTTGCTGGCGATTTCTGTTTGCTCCTCTTTTGCCTCTCACTTGAACTTCCACGCTTGTGGTGCCTGAAATTGCGCGCCGCCTACCTTGTGGCACAAGGCGAACTCGTGCAGCAGTGTGTTCTTCAACAGACTCATCTGTGCTGCTGCTACGACGGCGATGTTCTCGTTCACAAACAAAATCTGGGTCTCTGTCCACATTGTCCATACCCTCCTCTTCCATCTCCTCAAACTCGTCATATGTCATTGTGGGCCACCGCCGTGGAGTAGAGCTCCCCACAACAACCTCTGCGCAGCACACTCCAACGTCGTCTTCCAGATCTTGTCGGCCGACCTCCTGCAATTGCAACCCCTCCTGCCCAAATTGCTCTGGGATTTGGGTTTCCGAGTCCTCTTCGGACTCGCCTCGTATTTCAGTGCGCGGTACATTTCCCACAGTTAACGGTTGTGAATCCAGGCACAACATTTCTGGCTGTTCCTCCATTGACCTTTGAAAGGTGGAAGTTTGTTGGGCTGGGAATAGCTCCTGCGAATACCCCATTGTGTCCTGAGGTAATTCATCGGACTGGTTATCTGGCAGTTGTGTGCGTGGTGTCGCTGCCGGTTGTGTCAGCTTTGTGCCCACTGGCTCCTTGTAACTGGCTGAGGACTCGGACCTCGTGCGTGATGTGCTGGTGCTGCTTAACCCACTGCTGGACGCTTGAGAGGTCATCCAAGTAATTATCTGGTCCTGTTCTTTTGGATTTGTGAGGGTTGTTGTCCTGGACAACATGGGTGGTATTGAGTGGGTTTTCTTGGGTGCTCCCCTGTGGCCTGTACGTGAACCGTCAGGGGAAACACCTCTTCCCTTGCCCCTCCCTCTTTCACCGGATTTCTTCCTCATTTCACTTATCCTTACAGTACACGCTGACTGGCAGCAGTACAGTGGCAGTACAGAAATGCTATACAGTACCACTATTCCCAGCAGCGACACAGAGCACAATGCTATACAGTGACGGGTGAGCGGTGTACCACTATTCCCAGCAGACACAGAACAGTGAACAGAATGCTATATAGTGTGGCTGAGCGAGCGGTGTACCACTATTTCCAGCAGACACAGAACAGTGAACAGAATGCTATATAGTGTGGCTGAACGAGCGGTGTACTACTGTTCCCAGCAGACACAGAACAGTACACAGAATGCTATATAGTGTGGCTGAACGAGCGGTGTACTACTGTTCCCAGCAGACACAGAACAGTACACAGAATGCTATATAGTGTGGCTGAACGAGCGGTGTACTACTGTTCCCAGCAGACACAGAACAGTGAACAGAATGCTATATAGTGTGGCTGAGCGAGCGGTGTACCACTATTCCCAGCAGACACAGAACAGTGAACAGAATGCTATATAGTGTGGCTGAGCGAGCGGTGTACCACTATTCCCAGCAGACACAGAACAGTAAACAGAATGCTATATAGTGTGGCTGAGCGAGCGGTGTACCACTATTCCCAGCAGACACAGAACAGTGAACAGAATGCTATATAGTGTGGCTGAGCGAGCGGTGTACCACTATTCCCAGCAGACACAGAACAGTGAACAGAATGCTATATAGTGTGGCTGAGCGAGCGGTGTACCACTATTCCCAGCAGACACAGAACAGTGAACAGAATGCTATATAGTGTGGCTGAGCGAGCGGTGTACCACTATTCCCAGCAGACACAGAACAGTGAACAGAATGCTATATAGTGTGGCTGAGCGAGCGGTGTACTACTGTTCCCAGCAGACACAGAACAGTACACAGAATGCTATATAGTGTGGCTGAACGAGCGGTGTACTACTGTTCCCAGCAGACACAGAACAGTACACAGAATGCTATATAGTGTGGCTGAACGAGCGGTGTACCACTATTCCAAGCAGACACAGAACAGTGAACAGAATGCTATATAGTGTGGCTGAGCGAGCGGTGTACCACTATTCCCAGCAGACACAGAGTGGCAGTAAACAGAATGCTATATAGTGTGGCTGAGCGAGGTACACAGAGTGGCAGTAAACAGAATGCTATATAGTGTGGCTGTGCAAGCGGTGTACTACTATTCCCAGCAGACACAGAGTGGCAGTAAACAGAATGCTATATAGTGTGGCTGAGCGAGGTACACAGAGTGGCAGTAAACAGAATGCTGAGCGAGCGGTGTACTACTATTCCCAGCAGCGACACACAATGACTGGGGGGGACCCTGGCTAGCGTGGCTGGAGCGCGAACTACCCTGCCTGCCTACCCAAAGCTAAACCCACAGACAAATGGCGGAGATATGACGTGGTTCGGGTATTTATTTACCCGAACCACGTGACAGTTCGGCCAATCAGAGCGCGTTCGGGTCCGAACCACGTGACCCGTTCGGCCAATCACAGCGCTAGCCGAACGTTCGGGGAACGTTCGGCCATGCGCTCTTAGTTCGGCCATATGGCCGAACGGTTTGGCCGAGCACCGTCAGGTGTTCGGCCGAACTCGAACATCACCCGAACAGGGTGATGTTCTGCAGAACCCGAACAGTGGCGAACACTGTTCGCCCAACACTAGTCTCCTCTTCTTTGTGTAAACAAGAGGTCCCAGCAAACGGAGCAGTGAAAAATGGCACCCAGCGCCAATAAATAAAAACCTTGTGAATGTAATTTATCATTTTAAAACACGCTTTTTTTTTGTCCTGCCTGAACGATATTTATCGTTTTAAGCCCTGCTTTGCTGCCGTTTGGAAAATGTCTGCCCGCCGAATTTAACGTTTAATAGCAAAGCCCCCTTAAAAGCTAGAAACCCCAAATTTGCAGGTTATGTTAAGGAGAAAATTGGGAACAAGAGGAAACATTTTTTTTTTTTTAGACCTTATAGTTTTTGCGAAAATTGATTTTAAAGTTCTCTTTCTGACCGTGGGAAAATTAAACGCCCGCCGACTTTAGCGGTTAATAGCAAAGCCCCCTTAAATGCCAGGAACACCACATTTGCAGGGAATGTTTAGAAGAACAGTGGGAACAAGAGGAACAAAATGCTATGGGTGCTCCAGGGTGACAGCGTGCGTGGGTGCTATAGATTGGTATGTGCGGGGAGAAGTGCGGAAAGCCGCGCAGGAGGAACGACTGAGCCCCTCTAGCTATACTCTGTATAGCTAGAGCTAAAAAGCATCTTTACATTTTGGCTCCATTTTGGCTCCAAGACTCCCCATTGGTCTAATTACAGACCAATGGGTATTAGGAGGAACCCCATTGGTCTGTTAATAGACCAATAGGGCTCCTTGAAGCCAAATTCAAAGATGCTTTTTAGCTCTAGCTATACTCTGTATAGCTAGAGTAAACGCGGGGGAGCAGCGGTGTGTGGCGTCGGGTGCGCGGTCAGCGGAGATCTTCAATCAAGGTCGCAACATAAGAGGATACAGTATACGTTGGATCACCTCTGAGGATATTGACGTGGGAACATTTTTTTAAAGGTACAGGTAAGTATTTCTAGTTAATTAAGATTAATAAAATACTTTTTTCTTCGTTGTGTTTTTATTTCATTTTAACCCTTTGTGGAAATGAGTAATGGGTACTTTGTACCCCTATACTCATTTCTCCTGGGAGGAGGGTGGGCATCTGGGGGTCCCTCCCAGATACCACCATGAACCCCCCTCCCCAGGGAGTCGTCACCCCCGCCTCCACCTGGGGCAAGGGAGGCAGGGAAGAGCCTCTCCATGGATTGGACAAGGGCTCCGGGGGGAGGGGAGGCTTGGCCGCCCCTCCCCCCCAGAACCCCCCCATACCATGGACCATGCAGGCTGGTATAGCTCAGGGTTCGAAGCCTCACACGGCCGGGGCTCCACATTCTGGCTATCCCAGCCTGCACGGGGGACAAGGGGTTAAAGAAGCTCAAGAGGGGGGACCCCACATCGTTTTTAAGCAAGCAAAAAAAAATATATAATTAAATACATGTATTAACATATATCCATAGAATACAGGAAAATTGATATACTTACCTACAGGAAATTTTCCTTTCCTGGTGCAATTCCATGGCAGCCTACTATGGTTATGGTCCGCCCCCTTAACCCTATTGGACATCGTATCTATAAATCTTTTGTGTGCCCCGCTGACCACCATTCTTTTTTTTTATTTGTCCTCCCTCTCTATAGGACATAGTTTCTCTTTTTATAAACTTAGGTTTCCCCCAGGGTTTACCCCTTTCCCTGGGGAGGACTCCCGTGTCTGCTAAATGCACTCTAGAGAGGCTGGCTGTATTGCTGGGCGCCATGTGTCTGTTAAATCACAGACAAACGCGCGTGCTGCGGGGATAAACTTTTTTTTTTGTCCTCTCTCCTCTCTTTTTCTTCCCTCTCGCTCTTCTTCTAGTCTCCCTACCTTGTGGCTGGAGCTCCGGCTGGTGCGGATTCCGGACGCCGAGGCCACTTTGCAGAGCATGCCCACGCTTGTGTGTGGTATGGCTAGGAAGCTCCTTCCTCCATAGCGTCCTCCGGCATTCTGGCGTCCTCTCGCGCGCGCGAGATTTTAGAGTTCCGCCTCTTGCCCTTCCTCAGTTTAGCGGTGGCCATCTTGGACGTGGGCAGACGCTTACTGAGCATGCCCACAGCCCAGAATCTTATTTAAACGGCCGTTCTCGCCCTGACAGGTTGCTTTCTAAAGCTCCTGTCGGGAATTGAGGAAGGCTACACGATACATACCACAGTGAACGTAGAAAACAGTGAGTGGGGGGCAGTTTACATATTCCTAGGTTATGTATATGCCTGTATGCGCTAAGGTATGCATGGCATACATACTTTTGTTAATAATTTCCTATTGCTTTCTGCTATAAATTTGTTCCCTATGTTTATCCTGCAGCACCTTGTGGAATACCTCATTATGGGTCGCTCAAAAGACCAGAAAAAAGATAAGAGGTATTCTTTTTTTTTTTTACTATCGTCCTTCCGAAATGGGTGGGTTCGTATGCTGCCATGGAATTGCACCAGGAAAGGAAAATTTCCTCTAGGTAAGTATTTCAATTTTCCTGTTTTCCCTTCCATGGCAGCCTACTATGGGATTTAACTATCCACAATGAAAACACCAAAGGGAGGGAAAAAAAATATTTATTGCATAGCAGAAGCAACATCAATAATTGATCGACCAACAGTAACTGAGGTAAGTATTGAAGGATCAATCCTGTAGTGGTCAATAAAGGTGTTACTAGAAGACCACCCTGCCGCTTTGCAGATTACTGGTAGTGACACTCCAGCCAAAGTTGCCCACGAAGCTGCTATACCTCTAGTTGAATGGGCCGCAGTATTAACAGGAGGAGGAAGCCCTCTACACCTGTAGGCATCGCAGATGGTTTTCCGGATCCAAGCCGCAATGGTTCTAATTGAAGCCTCTTTTCCTTTCCGGCTACCATTTGGGAGTACCAGCAAACGCTGGGAGCTTCTGAACAGCTGTGATATTTCCAGATATTTCTTTAACAAGGAGACTACATCTAGCGCATGAGGAGTAGAAGGATTGTCTTTGTCCATAAACGCAGGTAAGGGCCACTCATTGTCCAAGTAAAACACTGTCACCGCTTTCGGTAAGAACTCCAAGATAGGTCTCAGCACCACTCTATCATGATGAAATACAATATAGGGGTCAGAACACCCTAAGGTATGGATCTCAGAAACTCTCCTTGCTGATGTAATCGCAAGCACGAAAGCCAATTTATATGTTAAGTTCGTAATTGAGCAATTTTCCAGCGGACAAAACGGAGCCAAGCTCAAGTAGTCGAGAACAACTGGCAAGTCCCACTTTGGATAATAGTTTCTCCTGGGTGGTCTTAACTTTAGGGCTGCCTTCAAAAACTGTTGGATGAACGGATTCAACGACCATCTTTGCCCTGAGACAGTGGACAATGCTGTTACCTGAAGCTTTAAGGTATTATAACTTAGTCCAATCTCCAGCCCAGCTTGTAGAAAATCTATCACGTTGGCTACCGAAGCTTTGAGAGGATCAAACTTATTCCTGGAGGCGAACTGTCCAAATTTTTCCCAGACTTTCTTGTAAACTGTGTTTGTTGAAGTTTTTCTGGCTTTCAGTAAAGTGTTTACAGCCGCATTTGAGCAACCTAGAGCCGACAGCCTTTTCCACTCAACATCCAGGCTGCCAAGTGGAGCTTGTGCGGTGCTGGATGAACATACCCGCTTGAGACAGCAGTTTGGGGGAGTTCTGAAGAAATACTGGCCGGGACTGTGATAGCTGAATCAGCAGTGGAAACCAGATCCTGCATGGCCAGTGAGGTAGTATCGCTAGAACTGTTGAAGTTTCCATCATCACCTTGCGAAGAAAACGAAAGATCAGCGGAACCGGTGGAAAGGCATATAATAGTAGAGGTGGCCAGGGCTGGGACAGTGCGTCTACTGCCAGGGCTTTTGGACAAGGAGCTCCGGAGAAGAACTGGGGCAGTTTGTTGTTGTGCGCTGAGGCAAAGAGGTCTATCACCGGAACTCCAAACTTCTGCGTGAGTTGGTGAAAGGTTTCTTGATCCAGAGACCACTCGTTGTTGTCTATTATAGTTCCCGAAAGGAAGTCCGCTTTGTTGTTGAGAGAACCAGGAATATGAACTGCCTTGAGGTACTACAAGTTTTTCTCTGCCCAGGCAAACAGGAGAGCTGCTTCCTGAGATAGTACGTGGCTGTGAGTCCCCCCTTGATTCTGCACATATGCTACTGCAGTTGTGTTGTCTGTCCTCAAGCAAACTGGGCTGCCTTGTATCAGAGGTGCAAAAGCTTCCAGAGCTAGACGCGCTGCCCTCAATTCTAAAAAGTTTGAGCTGCTTGCGACAGGGTGAGACAGCCAGCGTGATTGGACCATCCTGTCTTAACACCATGCTCCCCAGCCAAGATTGCTGGCATCTGTAGTCACCAATATCCATGGAATTGGAAGTAAGGAAAAACCCCGTAGAAGGTTTTCCTCCTTGGTCCACCACACCAGAGAGTTCTTTATTGATGTAGAGATGACTATTAGTTGATTCATGTTCCTCTTGTCCCACTGTAACAGGAAAGGTAGCTGAAAGCCGTGCATGTGCCAATGTGCCCATCTTATCATTGGGATAGTTGCTGCTAGAGTTCCCAACAGTTTTAGACACTGTCTTGCCGTCAGACGAGATGAAGTCAAAACTTTGAAAATCCAACGCAGAATGACCGGAACTTTCGATACAGGCAGAGATACTGTGTTCCTGATTGTATTGAAGCATGCTCCCAGATATGTCATTGTTCTGGAAGGAATCAACTGACTTTTTTGCAGATTGATTATCCAGCCCATCTCTTGTAGTAATGAGAGCGATTTCTCTGTGTGTTGAAGCAGACGCTCTTGGGAGTCCGACAAAATTAGTATGTCATCCAGATAGTGAAAAATTCGAACACCATCCTGTCTTAAGATTGCTATTGGTGCTTGCAAAACTTTCGAAAATGTTATGGGAGAGGTGGAAAGACCAAACGGAAGAGCTGTAAATTGAAGATGGAGGTCTTGAATCACAAACCTTAAGTATTTCTGAAACCGAGCCTGGATTGGTATATGGAAATATGCTTCTTTTAGGTCTATGGAGACCATGAAGTCGTTCGGTTGGACTGATAGTATGATTGACTGAAGGGATTCCATTTTGAACCTCAGAAGTAGTATGTGTTTGTTCAGTCTTTTTAGATCTATGACTGGTCTCCAGTCTCCCGTCTTTTTTGCGACCAAAAAGAGAGGCGAGTAGACGCCTTTGCCCCTTTGTAAGATGGGAACATCCTTGACGGCGTTTTGTTGGATTAACTGATTCACGTACTGGATTAAACACAACCTTTTCTCTTTTAGGCAAGGTAGTCTGGTTGTAAGGTATATGTCCTCTGGATAGGTCTTGAAGTCCCATTTGTAACCGTTTTTTATGGTCGACAAGACCCAGGGGTCTGAAACCTTGTCCGCCCACACTCGAGCAAAGGAACTTAGCTTCGCCTCAACAGGCAGAGTGAGGACGGACAAGGCCTCAAAAGGACTTACCCTGAGCCTGCCGACCAGTGGAGGTGGATTTTGTGGACTTTGACAGAGAAGACTGGCCTCCCTGCCACTTCCTTTGATACTCTTTTCCTGGCCTGTAAGATCTAATATTCCTGTATCTCTGGAACTGCTGCGTCTGGTTAAAGCGTTGTTTTCTGACCCTTCTGTCTTGCGGAATATCTCCCGACTTTCCTCCGGACTTTCTGGAGATCGCTGCGTCCAATTTTTCTCCGAACAACATTCTGCCATTAAAAGGGATCTTAATCCAAGCTTGTTTTGAAGTTGAGTCGGCACTCCAAGGCCTTAACCAAAACCCTCTTCTAGCTGTAACGGAATAAAGCATCGCTCTTGATCAAGCCCGAACCCCGTCTATGGCTGCTTCTCCGACGAAGTCGGCTGCAATCTTTAAATCTTCAAGGGCAGAAACGATCTGTTCTGTGTCAGCACCAGACTTCACAGCTTCTTGGATGTTGTTTGTCCAGACCTTCATTGCTAGTGACACTGAAGTTAAAGAAATAGAAGTTTTACATGCAGCTCCAGCAGAAAGATACGTTCTTCGTAAATCATTTTCGATTTCCTGGTCTAAGGTATCTTTAAAAGCCACAGAATCTTCCAAGGGTAATGTAACGTGCTTCGCCAGATTGGCAATAGAGGCATCTACAGCTGGCGCGGATTGTAATGGAAGCGCATCAGAGTCTTTTAAAGGATACAAATTTGCCCAGCGATTTGTAAAAGAAGCTTTTCCCTCTACTTTTGCCCATTCGTCATCCATAATACCCTTGATCTCTTTCATGAGGGGAAAGGACCAGTCTTGGTTAACTGAGGATAGTATTTTCCTACTTCTCCTGCAGCATCGTCTGGCTCAGTCCACTGAATAGCTTCCTTGATGGCCTTGATTAGTGGATCAATCAATGAAAAATGAAAAGCAACAGACTCTTCGATATCAGAATGCTCTTCCGCTGAATGAAGATCCTCTGTGACTTCTATACGCGGTGGCTCCGCTACTTGAGAGCCTGACGACTCTTCATTTATAACGATTTCAGGAATCGTAGCGCTAGTAGAAGGTTTTGAGGCAATTTCTTCCCTGACGACCTGCCTGATCAGATCCAACACTCTGGAAGAATCTTCCGAAGTAGTAGCCGTGTTTGCTTCTAGACAATCTTCACAAACTATTTTTCCAGGAATCGCTCTTTTCCCACACATCCAACAATCTGTAGCGTGACGTCTTGGTGGTGGGGTATAGTGACGTAGTGGGGTAGGAGAACGTCTTTTTGATCTCGATCTTGATCTCGAACGGTAATAATACTGTGACGTACCTCGCCTACCTTCGAACGACTTCTTCTGGAGGTTGATTAATAGTAGTTTGATGAATCTTGAGAACGGTATGCATCCGACGTTTTAGGTCTAGCAGGGCTGAAAAAAAAGGAATACTAATTAGTATCCACTAAGCCACAGACCCTCCTATTTAAAAAAAAAAAAAAAAAAAAAAGAATACCTCTTATCTTTTTTCTGGTCTTTTGAGCGACCCATAATGAGGTATTCCACAAGGTGCTGCAGGATAAACCTGCAATGCCTACAGGTCTAGAGGGCTTCCTCCTCCTGTTAATACTGCGGCCCATTCAACTAGAGGTATAGCAGCTTCGTGGGCAACTTTGGCTGGAGTGTCACTACCAGTAATCTGCAAAGCGGCAGGGTGGTCTTCTAGTAAAACCTTTATTGACCACTACAGGATTGATCCTTCAATACTTACCTCAGTTACTGTTGGTCGATCAATTATTGATGTTGCTTCTGCTATGCAATAAATATTTTTTTTCCCTCCCTTTGGTGTTTTCATTGTGGATAGTTAAATCCCATAGTAGGCTGCCATGGAAGGGAAAACAGGAAAATTGAAATACTTACCTAGAGGAAATTTTCCTTTCCTGGTGCAATTCCATGGCAGCATACGAACCCACCCATTTCGGAAGGACGATAGTAAAAAAAAAAAAGAATACCTCTTATCTTTTTTCTGGTCTTTTGAGCGACCCATAATGAGGTATTCCACAAGGTGCTGCAGGATAAACATAGGGAACAAATTTATAGCAGAAAGCAATAGGAAATTATTAACAAAAGTATGTATGCCATGCATACCTTAGCGCATACAGGCATATACATAACCTAGGAATATGTAAACTGCCCCCCACTCACTGTTTTCTACGTTCACTGTGGTATGTATCGTGTAGCCTTCCTCAATTCCCGACAGGAGCTTTAGAAAGCAACCTGTCAGGGCGAGAACGGCCGTTTAAATAAGATTCTGGGCTGTGGGCATGCTCAGTAAGCGTCTGCCCACGTCCAAGATGGCCACCGCTAAACTGAGGAAGGGCAAGAGGCGGAACTCTCAAATCTTGCGCGCGCGAGAGGACGCCAGAATGCCGGAGGACGCTATGGAGGAAGGAGCTTCCTAGCCATACCACACACAAGCGTGGGCATGCTCTGCAAAGTGGCCTCGGCGTCCGGAATCCGCACCTGCCGGAGCTCCAGCCACAAGGTAGGGAGACTAGAAGAAGAGCGAGAGGGAAGAAAAAGAGAGGAGAGAGGACAAAAAAAAAAGTTTATCCCCGCAGCACGCGCGTTTGTCTGTGATTTAACAGACACATGGCGCCCAGCAATACAGCCAGCCTCTCTAGAGTGCATTTAGCAGACACGGGAGTCCTCCCCAGGGAAAGGGGTAAACCCTGGGGGAAACCTAAGTTTATAAAAAGAGAAACTATGTCCTATAGAGAGGGAGGACAAATAAAAAAAAGAATGGTGGTCAGCGGGGCACACAAAAGATTTATAGATACGATGTCCAATAGGGTTAAGGGGGCGGACCATAACCATAGTAGGCTGCCATGGAAGCACCAGGGAAATATATATATATATATATATATATATATATATATGCATGTGTATGTATGTATGTATGTATGTGTATATATACATATATATATATATATATATATATATGCATGTGTATGTATGTATGTATGTATGTATGTGTGTATATATATATATATATATATATATATATATATATATATATATATATATATATATATATATATGTGTGTGTGTGTATATGTATATATGTATATATATATATATATATATATATATATATATGTATGTATGTACATATATATATATATATATATATATATATATATATATATATATATATATATATATACTCGGTGGGAATTGTTTCCCTAAGAGTCATTTGTGGATTTAAATGTTTCTTTTTTCCTTTGAAACTTTTAAATCGATTTTCTCAAAAAGTATAAGGTCTTTTTGAAAAAAAAAAGTTTCCTCTTGTTCCCACTGTTCTTCTTAACATTCCCTGCAAACTTGGTGGTTTTAGCTTTTAAGGGGACTTTGCTATTAAACGTTAAAGTCAGCGGGCAGAAATTTTCCAAACGCCAGCAAAGCAGGGCTTAAAACGAAATATATCGTTCAGGCAGAACAAAAAAAGCAGGTTTTAAAACGATAAATTACGTTCAAAAGGTCAGCGCCGTTAAAATGATAACTATCGTTTTAAACAAATATCTGGCAGAATGGGGCGCCATTTTTCACTGGACGCCTAGCAAAAGCATATTTGAAGCTCCTGCTGGGGTTCCCCATTCATCCACTTGGTGAACCAATGAGAATCATCCTGATTCTCATTGGTCCAATTCTCTGGTGGAAGGGAGTGGATTCCGCAAAAACAGCCTAGGCTAAGAATCACTGGGAGGGCGAGGTTGCACACCAATATACAGTAATTTGTAGATATAGGAAGTGATTCTGATGCTGTAAAAAAGGAAAATAACTGTAAAAGTGGGTATCCTAAATAATTTAGTGCATTCTTCTTTATGTCACTATAGTACCTCTTTAACGTTTGTTTATTTAAGCATAATTTTGCTTAAAGTTAAAGAGAACCTGTAACAAAAAAAGTGCCCCTGGGGGGGTACTCACCTTGGGAGGGGGAAACCTCAGGGTCCCAATGAGGCTTCCCCCACTCCTGTTGCTGCAGGCAGTCCAGCGCTGTCTCCCACGAAGTGTCCCGGAATCCTCCCTCGACAAGCCTGACAAGCGCTGATAAACGCTGATTTATTTACCTCTCTTGGCTCCAGCGGGAGTGCTTTTGCGGCTTTCCGCGCGGAGATAGGCGAAAATAGCCGATCTCCGTCAGGTCCGCTCTACTGCGCAGGTGACTTGCGCCTGCGCAGTAGAGCGGCCCGACGGAGATCGGCTATTTTTGCCTATCTCCGTGTGGAGAGCCGATACTGCGCCTGCGCTGGAGCCGGGGAGCTAAATATTTACATCGCCGCAGTTCCGGGAGGATTTTCGCCGCCGCCGTGGGACCGAGGAGGACGGGGGAAGCCTCAATAGGATCCGGAGGCTTCCCCCACCCGAGGTGAGTACCCCCCCAGGGGAGGTTTTTTTTGTTACAGGTTTTCTTTAAGGCTCGAACACGTGCAATTATTCCACCCATCTATTGTCCAAACTTGGCCTATTGGACGACAGGCCTGTGTACGCGTGGCAAATGAGACTGATAAGAGTCACACAAGTGTTGGTTTGATATCATACAGTTGGCCACGTGTACAAGTTTTGAATGTGGCCATATCGTGCAGTCTGTCACTCCGCTTGCGTGCGCAGTATATACATGAGTTGGCCATTTAGTTGGTTTGGCCCTGTGGAAATACAGGTTGTGTCAATGGGTTGTTGTGCGGTTGTTCATGTCGTCGGGTTGGTCCTGCGCTTTATTGGAGGTGTGTACAAGCCTTTAGAGGAAGAAGGATTGCACAGCAGCAGCTCAAACATTTTTTTTTTTTTTTTTTTTAAGGAATTATGGCAAAATCCATATTCCTCACTAGGGATGTCTGAAAATCCCGATTTCACGTTTGCAAACTTGTCATCAACTCTCCAGCCTATCCACGGTCTGGCCAAGGACACTACAGAAAAAAATATGTAAGTTTTGTTAAAATGCATCTCTAGAGTACGTAAAAAACACAAAGGTACACTAATGCGTAAAACAAAAACATTGTTTCACCTCCTCGCCGTTCAGTTTTTCCTGGATTTCTGTGCAGAAAGTGTTTCAGTTAATTTTCATAACATTTTTTCCTGTAAGTTACCAAAACGTGTCAAGCAAGGATCTAGTATACATTTTGACTGTAATAAAAGCTTGAAACACAAAATCAAAACTAAATTTTTAAATTACTCCCCAAATTCTCTCATCATTTACACTTCTAAGCTGTTGCTGCTCAACTTGCACTAATACGAATGTAAAGGTAGCCATACATCTAGCGATGAAGGGCAGATTCGACCAAGAGACACATTTCTCTCTGATTTAATCTGATTAGAAAAAGATCTGTCGGCTGCCCATACTCCACTCTACAGTCACGCAGCCTTCTTTCCCCACCAGCTCATGCCCTTGTCTTGAAAACCAGGTGTCTGTGGTGGTCAGATGGACCTTTGCCCCAATGCTGTGTGCCAGAGATTGGTTGACCTGCCATAGGGCATAATACAGTTCCGGGATGCCTGTTTCTGAAAAAAAAAATTCCCAGTACCTTCCACTTTGGTGCAGCAAACGTCTGCAATTTTTTTTAAATGCCTCTGTTTCTACCAGCTGGTATGGTAATAGCTGGCAGGCTAGCAGTTCCAACAAACCAACCAGTTACATAGTTATTTGGGTTGAAAAAAGACATACGTCCATCAAGTTCAACCAGAAAATAAAGTACATCACCAGGCTGCACTCTCACATATCTCTGTTGATCCAGAGGAAGGTGAAAAACCCTTACCGGATAAGGCATGGTTCAATTAGCCCCAAAAGAGAAAAAAAATCCTTCTTGACTCCAGATGGCAATCAGATAAAATCCCTGGATCAACACCACCAGGAATAACCTAGTAATTATAGCTATGGATGTCTTTCAATGCAAGGAAAGCATCTAAGCCCCTCTTAAACGCAGATATACAATGGAATAGATAGATAGAGAATGGTGGTGATCAGGTCAGATTGGCTGTCCTTTCCCATCTGACTTCAGGGTGAAGGGTCAAAGAAAGCTGGTGAATGGCGGCTGTGCACCATCACTATTCCCAACTCTATGGATTTTTTTTGTAATTGCGTACATTATTATTTAACTGCTGTGCTACCAAGTTAGGGTTTCTTTAAAATGATGCTCGGATTCTTCTAGCCATTGTCATTGGCTATATGATGGTTTTAGAACATGCTGCCACATTACAGAGGGAGTTCAGTAACTGACAAAAGAGGAGCAAACAGGTGCTCTCCAAGTCACCTGATTATGCATAGTGATTCATCAGTCACAGCCATCACATGTGGAAGGAGAGAACCAGACACTGCATTCAGTTTTGTTCTCTGCTCAGAACATCTGTAGTGTGACAGCGGAGGAGACTGTAAAGCAGGAGTGTCCATTAGGTAGATCACGATTTACTAGTAGATCACAAAGGACTTCATGGTAGATCCCTACCGCACTACATTTTCCATTCTCTAGACACAATTGTGCTCCTAAAATTGTACATGGGTAGATCATTTTGACTTGCTCATTTTTTAAAGCCGAAAAAGTGTGGGCACCTCTGCTGTAAAGAGTAAAAAAGAAAACTATCATCAGGGATCTTTGCATTGGTTATGGAACCCCTGGCAACCTAAATTCAAACTATCAAAGACATAAAATTGAACCCGAGGTAAAAGTGATAGGGAGGCTGCCATATTTATTTTCTTTTAAACAATATCAATTGCCTGGTAGCCCTGCTGGTCAATGTGGCTGCAGTAGTGTCTTAATCACACCAGAAACAAGCATGCAGCTAATGTTGTCAGATCAGACAATATTGTCACAAACTTCTGATCTGCTGCTTGCTTGTTCAGAATCTATGGCTAAAAGTATTAGAGGGAGAGGATCAGCAGGATTGCCAGGCAACTGGTATTGCTTAAAAGGAAATAAATATGGCAGCCTCCCTATCACTCTTACCTCGGTGTTAAGACTGGTAATACCACCTATAAGACAAATGTATTTGTGAAGGACAACCTGATCACTCTCATAAATCCTCACACTTTCATCCCCAATCTTCTAAAAGCATTTTTTTTAATTTAATATTTATATAGCTCTGACATATTATGCAGTGCTGTACAGAGTATATTGTCTTGTCACCAACAGTCCCTCAGAGGGGCTCACAATCTAGTATCTACCATAGTCATATATCTTTGTATGTATCATGTGTAGTGCATGTATCATAGTCTAGGGCCAATTTAAGGGGAAGCAAATTAAATGATCTGTATGTTTTTGGGATGTGGGAGGAAACCCATGCAGACACGTGGAGAACATACAAACTCCTTGAAGATGTTGACCTGGCTGGTATTGGAACCAAGGACTCAGCGTTGCAAGGCAAGAGCGCTAACCACTACGTCACCGTGCAGCCCAGTAAAAAGCAATCTCTATACTCTCATCAGTTTTCGGGCTTTAAACTCAACATTGAGAAATCTGAATAAACGGTTAGTGGTATGTCTAGGGTGAATAGCAAAATATTAGCAGATTCTTAGGTTGACTCATCAGACCAGATACATCATATACCTAGGGATCTGCTGGATGTATTCAAAGTAAACAACCATCTTTCGTAAACTATCCTCTGATTTAACTTAATGGAGGAAGTATAGCTCGTCTTTCTTGGGCAAAATGCATTTTCTTAAGATGACCTTGCTGCCCTGGATAATATACTGCTTTAGAGTACTCCCTGTCCCTATGAGGGACTAGCTTGCAGAAACAAAGTTTTCTTTTCCTATGGCAGACAAAACTCCCAGAATAAACTAATGGTCCACTCCAAGAACAGAGGTAGCCTTGGAGTTTCTTAACTGTCTAATTATGGTACTACAAAGCGGCCCAGATTGCCCAACTAGCTTTGGTGAACGCTACCTATTCAGTCCCGTTGTGGGTGCAGTTAGAAACTGACTTGCTTTATTCCCTTTTCCAGAAGGGTGTGTGGGCTCACAAAACTGACCTAAACATGATAAGCCAAATCTCCTGTGTTGCCCACTCATTCTTATTTTGAAAATCTTGCTGTTTTAAGCATTCCCTGCAGTCAAAAACAACTTTCAAGACGGAACTCTTCCATAACCCAGATTTCTTCCTGGGATATGACCTCATACATCATCTACCTTCCCACTTTATCCCTTTTTCTTTCTCCTGGGTGATAAACCCAGAAATGTAAAATACCCCACCCATAGATTTGTTCAGCATGTAGCTTCTACTGCTAAACAGGTACTTGCCAGAAATTGGAAATCCCCGCCCCTTTTTTCCTGAACATTTTTTGAGCTACAAATGGATATTAGGTTGTCTGCAAAACTCCAGGTTAATGTGCAGGGTTTTTATAACACTTGAGACTCCTGGATTTTGCGGCTGGAAAATAACGGCCTAGGTTTTGCCCTCCACAACTTCTAATCATAAACTGTCCGCATTATTGAATGCTTACAGTTCATACTCGTCTTACTATAAATATCTCAAACTATAGCCTATTGCATTCAGTCGTAAAATGTATACCTGTTACTTTGTCACTTATCACTGTTTGTTTACTGATACTCACTTGAAATCCCCTGCAGGGGATAAATGATGTGATTGTTGATTTTTATTTTATGTAATATACCAATAAAAACCTAAAAAAAACTAAACAAAAAAAATGTAAAACAATATTAATAGTATTTAAAAAAGAATTAAACAAGAAATTAATAATAAATTTGTACCACAATGATAAAAGTATTATTAGTTCAAGAACATTAATACAGTAGAGTCCCAGTTATCCGGAACTCAACTAACCAGCAGTCTCAGCCAACCAGCACAAATCGGCAGTTCTCACAGTGGTGAAGAGCAACTTCTTAGCCTCTTTGTGGGCTGTGTGCTTAAAGACTGGGTTCCACGACTCTCCCAAGGTTAATATACTTTCAACTACTGTATTTTAACATCTTATACAGAGTTCATGGTATGTATACAGTGGCCTCAATTCACTAAGCTTTACCAAACACTTTATTAAACGTTTGATAATTTACCTCATGGGTAAAATCTAATCTTGAATTCACTAAGGTGATATATTTTTATCTAAAGTTTTATCGATAAAACGTTCAATAAATCTATAACACTTTAGTGAATTCAAAATTAGTTTTTACCCATGAGGTAAATTTATCAAACGTTTGCTAAAGTGTTTGATAAAGCTTAGTGAATTGAGGCCACTGTGGTGTACTGTATTAGCTAAGCCGATTTTTAACATTGAGTCTCAAGCAACCAGAAAGCACAATTTTTCAGCATCAGCCGATCCCTATGGGTGCCAGATAACTGAGACTCTACTGCACAGCATAATAAAAGTAAGGCCGCCTTTTAAAATAGTTTTTGCCATTTCAAAAGTGAAATAACAAAAGCTGTCTACAAGAATACGGTAAGCATTTTTATACTTTTTTGGGGGGAGTTTTAGCCAGGCTTTTCAACCTGGGTTCTGTGAGAGTTCTGTACAGCTTCTGTACATATATTCGGCTTCTGAATATTGCAGACACAAACTAAAGGCAGCCATACACTGCTCGATTGCCACCAGATCGACCAACAGATAGATCCCTCTCTGATCTAACCTGATCACAGAGGGATCTATTGGCTGCCCATACACTGCAAACAGATTTTGAATCGATTTCAGCATGAAATCGATTCACAATCTGTGGAGCTGCCGCTCCCAGCAATACATTACCTCTCCGAAGGCGCGAGTCATAGTTACATAGTTACATAGTTATTTTGGTTGAAAAAAGACATACGTCCATCGAGTTCAACCAGCATAAAGTACAACACCAGCCTGCTCCCTCACATATCCCTGTTGATCCAGAGGAAGGCGAAAAAACACTTACAAGGCATGGTCCAATTAGCCCCTAAAGGGAAAAATTCCTTCCCGACTCCAGATGGCAATCAGATAAAATCCCTGGATCAACATCATTAGGCATTACCTAGTAATTGTAGCCATGGATGTCTTTCAACGCAAGGAAAGTATCTAAGCCCCCTTTAAATGCAGGTATAGAGTTTGCCCTAACGACTTCCTGTGGCAATGCATTCCACATCTTAATCACTCTTACTGTAAAGAACCCTTTCCTAAATAAATGGCTAAAACCTTTTTCCTCCATGCGCAGATCATGTCCTCTAGTCCTTAGAGAAGGCCTAGGGACAAAAAGCTCATCCGCCAAGCTATTATATTGCCCTCTGATGTATTTATACATGTTAATTATATCCCCTCTAAGGCGTCTTTTCTCTAGACTAAATAAACCCAGTTTATCTAACCTTTCTTGATAAGTGAGACCTTCCATCCCACGTATCAATTTTGTTGCTCGTCTCTGCACCTGCTCTAAAACTGCAATATCTTTTTTGTAATGTGATGCCCAGAACTGAATTCCATATTCCAGATGTGGCCTTACTAGAGAGTTAAACAGTGGCAATATTATGCTAGCATCTCAAGTTTTTATTTCCCTTTTAATGCATCCCAAAATTTTGTAAGCTTTAGCTACAGCGGCTTGGCATTGAGTACGATTATTTAACTTGTTGTCAATGATTACTCCTAAGTCCTTCTCCAAGTTTGATGTCCCCAACTGTATCCCATTTATTTTGTATGGTGCTAGACCATTAGTACGTCCAAAATGCATGACTTTACATTTGTCAACATTGAATTTCATCTGCCATGTATGTGCCCATATAGCCATCCTATCCAGATCCTGTTGCAATATGACACTATCTTCCTGAGAGTTGATGATTCTGCACAATTTTGTATCATCTGCAAAAATAGCAACATTGCTCACTACTGCATCTACTAGGTCATTAATAAATAAATTGAAGAGCACTGGACCCAGAACAGAACCCTGTGGGACCCCACTGCTAACAGTCTCCGATTTTGAGTACGATCCATTGACCACAACTCTTTGTTTTCTGTCCATTAGCCAGTTCCCTATCCATGAACACAGACTCTTCCCCAGTCCTTGCATCCTCAACTTTTGCACCAGACTTTTGTGGGGAACAGTGTCGAAGGCCTTTGCAAAGTCCAAGTATATCACATCTACAGCATTCCCAATATCCATATTAGCATTCACTACCTCATAAAAGCTGAGCATGTTAGTCAAACAGGACCTGTCTTTAGTAAACCCATGTTGATGCTGAGAAATAAGATTATTTTCTACTATGAAGTCATGTATAGTATCTCTTAGTAACCCCTCAAATAGTTTGCATACAACTGAGTCCCTGCTGTTCCTTCTGTCCACGTGGGCATATTCTCTTTACTGCCTGTCACGTCCTGTGACCAGCCAAAATTCAAACAGTAGAGGGCGCTCTACTGTTTGAACTTCCCCTGACAGGACAGGACAGGAAGTAAAGAGAAGATGGCCAGCCGGAGAAGGGACAGCGATGACTCGTGCCAGCGGAGAGGTAATATATTGCTGCCGCTATGCTGCATCGATCATCGGCCAATCGAACGCTGCTATCAACGCGCTCCAGACCTGCCGGCGTTCGAGAGAAATTTTCCACTTGGACAGATGGACGACATAGATCGATTTCGGATGGAAATCGGTCAGCATTTGCATTTGCGATTAAACAGCAGATTCGATCACTGTATATTGGTGGGAATTCGACGCAGTGTATGGGCACCTTAAAGGTACATATGTAATCCTGGCTCAGAGGAAAGCACTGAAATAGATTTTTATTTAACCACTTAACCACCCTTTACCCCCCCTTAAGGACCAGCGCTGTTATTTGTGATCTGTGCTGGGTGGGCTCTACAGCCCCCAGCACAGATCAGGGTGCATCCAGAGCGATCAGATCGCCCCCCTTTTTCCCCCACTATGGGGATGATGTGCTGGGGGGGTCTGATCGCTCCTGCCTGCCGGTGTTGCGGGGGGGGGGGGGGGGCACCTCAAAGCCCCCCTCCGCGGCGAAATCCACCCCCCTCCCTCTCCTACCTGGCCCCCCTGGTGTTCCGGGCTGCACAGGACGCTATCCGTCCTGTGCAGCCAGTGACAGGACGTCCCCTGTCACATGGCGGCGATCCCCGGCCGCTGATTGGCCGGGGATCGCCGATCTGCCTTACGGCGCTGCTGCGCAGCAGCGCCGTACAATGTAAACAAAGCGGATTATTTCCGCTTGTGTTTACATTTAGCCTGCGAGCCGCCATCGGCGGCCCGCAGGCTATTCACGGAGCCCCCCGCCGTGAATTGACAGGAAGCAGCCGCTCGCGCGAGCGGCTGCTTCCTGATTAATCAGCCTGCAGCTGGCGACGCAATACTGCGTCGCTGGTCCTGCAGCTGCCACTTTGCCGACGCGCGGTATGAGTGCGCAGTTGGCAAGTGGTTAAAAAGACATTCAGAGTGCATGTTCACTGAAACGTTTATTAAATTGGACTTTCCAAAAAGAAAAAAACCCTTACCACCGGACAAGTTCATTTTTGGTGGTTGAAGGTTCAAAAAATGTGACTAGAACAGGCTCATGTAACATTGTGTAATGTGTATAAACGCAGCCTGAATGCAGGGGAGGAGCAGTAGAAAGATTCCGGCGGTAAAGACTAATTTACACCTCTGCGCCTTTCCACTCTGCTTTTATGTATGTGAATGCATGAAAAGCAGACATAATCCACATTAAATATTAAACACACTGAAGCCTATGGCACAGTTCCCTCTTTCATGTAGCTGTTTGCCAGCAGTATGCTTGTTCAGAACACAGCACGCTCTGTGTTTTATTGCTGTCACTGAGACTTCAGGAACGCTACAGTGTGACTCTGCTCTAGAGATCACTGAAAACAAGCATTTGCTTTGGTTTTCTTTTTGCAAAAATGAGGGTAAATTTAACCCCAAAACTGTTTTGTAAGTGCTTGCCTAACCAAAGATCACTATTTCCCTCAACCCCCCCATTGTGCAGCCAGCACTGCCAATGTCAGCCAGTGGAGCAGCTAAGGACCTATGGTCCCCAGTTCAAGGTTTATCGAAAACTTTATACATAATTTATATTGTAAGCCAAAGGGCACATATGAAGTCCAATTTGAGCCCGAACCCAGACCAAATACAGTAAGTCAGAAGATATCTCTCGTTAACCTTGCTTCTGCTCTGTGTTCTCCAAGTCTGCACATACCGGTGTGGAGCGCACAGAACAGAAGCTAGGTTAGCCTGGCACTTGACGGCGCAGCTGAGAGCCAGACAGACGGCCCACGATCAGGGTTGAGCCCATTAAAACTTAGCGCTATCTTTTAAAGTCTACAGCATGTAAGTGTTCCATTTTCAATAAATGTTGGCATACGGTTTTACACTATGGAGCCTAATGGTTTATTTTGAGGTGCATTCTGGTATGAAACCAATAACTGAGAAGTGAAGAGGAGGAGCTACTATGTTCACGATAGGCAGAGGCCTTCATTTCCCTGAATGCGTTGAAGACCCACTCTCATAGAGGGTCAACTAATAGCAGTGAGTGCTCTGTCTTGAGGGTGCAGTGGTGGTGACTTACGGTACGTACACACGTCTGATATTTCTAAACGACTTGTCATTCAAACCAGTCGTTTGAACGACAGTTTGGCAAGCATACAAATGATCGTTTGACTCATAGCAGCAGTTTTGACTGATACGCTTGGCGGATCCGTGGACTTAAAGCGGACCCAAACCAAACATTTTTTTTTTATTAAAAATATTTAGTTGCACCACTCTGACACATACACAGATAAATAAACACTCCTTCAAGCCTATGAGCATTTCAGTGCATGCTTTTCACCCTCCTCTTTTCATAACTAGGATTATACTGGGGGCAGCCATTAGCAATTCCTCCATTGCTGGACACCACCTACTTCACCAGTTTGCTGGATTTTGTCCTGGCAATTTGAAAGGAAGGGAGGGGTTCCTCCAATAAATGTAAAATATTTTATATTTGTCATCATGCAGCTGAAAAAAGGCTGCTATTTATTATTATAATTTAGAAAATAGATTTTATTTCTGAAATCTTGTATTTTTAATTTGGGTCCACTTTAAGGCTTGTACACACGCCATACTAAAGGCAACGACGGGTCCGTCGTCACCTCCCGCTGGATGGGTTTTCAGCAGACAGTACAGCGTGTATACAGTCTGTCGGCGGACTGATAAGGCTGTTTCTGAACGATCCGTCGGGCGGATCGTTCAGAAACAGCCTTATCAGTCCGCCGACAGACTGTACATACGCTGTACTGTCTGCTGAAAACCCGTCCAGCGGGAGGTGACGACGGACCAGTCGTTGCCTTTAGTACGGCGTGTGTACGAGCCTTAAGTCCACGGATCCGCCAAGCGTATCAGTAGACTGAGCAAAGCCAGACTGAATACTCAGTCTGGGATTTTATCAGGGCTGATTAGAAGCAGGCTGAGCAGTGAAAGATGAAACAGAGAGCAGGGTAGGTGTTTTCTCTAATGTTCCTACTGATATATATGGTGAAATACATAAGGGTGCATCGTCTCTGGTTCACTTTAGTGGGCTCTCTTGCCATCCTCCCAGGTGGCTCCATTTGTCTTAAAGGGAAGGTTCAGGGAGGGGATTCAAAAAATAAAAATAAATTTCCACTTACCTGGGGCTTCCTCCAGCCCGTGGCAGGCAGGAGGTGCCCTCGCCGCCGCTCCGCAGGCTCCCGGTGGTCTCCGGTGCCCGACCCGACCTGGCCAGGCCGGCTGCCAGGTCGGGCTCTTCTGCGCTCCATTTCCTGGGACTTCTGCGTCCCACGACGGCGCGCTGACGTCATCGGACGTCCGCCGGGCTGTACTGCGCATGCGCAGTAGTTCTGCGCATGCGCAGTACAGCCCGGCGGCCGTCCGATGACGTCAGTGCGCCGTCGTGGGACGCAGAAGTCCCAGGAAATGGAGCGCAGAAGAGCCCGACCTGGCAGCCGGCCTGGCCAGGTCGGGTCGGGCACCGGAGACCACCGGGAGCCTGCGGAGCGGCGGCGAGGGCACCTCCTGCCTGCCACGGGCTGGAGGAAGCCCCAGGTAAGTGGAAATTTATTTTTTATTTTTGAATCCCCTCCCTGAACCTTCCCTTTAAATCTTCGCCGGTAGAAAGATTTCAGTCTCACCAGTAGGGTTGCTCTGAGTGGCTCAGCCATGTGCGTGGCCCCATCACGCTCCTGTCCACAGAAGTGTTCTGCACCTGTGCATCTCAGGTTTCTTTTAACGCAGGATCCCTGCACATAATTGTTAGGCACACCAGTTTACAACTGCAATTGTGGTACATACTACAGAACAGCGATCACAGTCATCTGGCAATGTTAATGCAAGTAATGCACTTGTCCTTTGTGGGCGACAGAAAATTAGGCTCATTATATACTTACTATGACAGTCACATTACAAAAGTAAAGTGGAAGTACGTTTAACATTTACTTCCATTGCACCCTTATTGATATTTAAAACACCAATAGGGGCACAATGGGAGTAAATGATGTCATGCTGTAAGGTACCAGGTGCAGTCATAGTCATGCTGGGTACTTCTAAGCCTCCCTCCCTCCCTGCAGCAGTCTTTGAAAGGAAATGAAGCAGAGGGGTTCTTGGGGGAGACATTCCTGATTCCTTGACTCCTATAGCAGTGCCCTGGACATTTCACAGTGGTATTCACATAACCCCTGGAGCCCCCCCCCCCCCCATCTTTTTTAGATAAAGAACACTGTGTAGATGTACATTTCCACAGCTAATAAGCATGATCATTAGGGAGGGATTGGTGGAAGGACCTCCACCAGACAGCAGACATTAACATGATGACCTCTGAAAAGTAAAAAAAAAAATTTTATTCCTTTATCTTCATTAGCATAATTATATTTATAACATGTATTACATTTACAAGCTCTGCATAATACCTATGTTTTGCTGCTTCTCTTCCCTCACTTAATATTTTTCTTGTTTTACTGGATACAGTCTGATTACTATTAATATATATTATGTCTCAATCATTTTTATTGAAGAAAATTAGATCAGTAATATAATATTATTGAGTTAAATAACACTCTAATCTTCAGATTGCTCACCAAGGCTTATTTGAACTTGCCACTAAGGATTCCCACTGGTCTAGACAAATGAACCAGTCGCAAGCCTTGGCAGGAAATTCAGATCTGCTGGGCTCACAGTCATTGTATAAAGGCCAAGTGACAAGTGAAGATGGCAGGTTTCCATTCTGCAATCAAGACCGAGGAATAACTGAAGACAGAAGAAAAAAATCCAGACATGGATTATGGTTCTGAATTGTAATTAAAAGATAATTTAACCATTTATGCCTCCAGGATGTAGTACCTACGTCCAGGAGGCCACGTGCGCGTCCGCGTGCTCCCGCGGCCGATCTCGCATGTGCACGCGCACTCCCGGCCGCGGATTCGGTAGCCCAGGAATCAATGTATCGGGCTATGGTGCCCGATCACTGATTCCTCTCCCCCGCTGAAAAAGCGATAGCTTCTCTCGGAAGCTACGCTTTTTCTGAAGCTCTGTCCCTCTAAGCGTACATTGTACGCTTAGAGTGACGTCATGTAAACAAACTCAAGATTGCCATCTTGTGGCCAAAAAGTAAAACTACAAGTAAAAGTAAAAAAACATTACAATACACAAATATTTCCCCAAATAAAACACTATTTATATCCCACCCTCCCAAAAATGCCCACATAAAATGTTTAATAAAAAAAAACAAAAAACATTACTATAAAAAAAACCACATAAATATTTACCTAAGGGTCTAAACTTTTTAAATATCTATGTAAAGATGAAATATTTCTCTCTATTTTTTTATAAGCTTGTAAATAGTGATGAATGCAAAACGGAAAAAATGCTCTTTTATTTCCAAATAAAATATTGTCACGATACATTGTGATAGGGACATAATTTAAACGGTGAAATAACCGTGACATATGGGCAAATACAATATGTGGGTTTTAATTATGGAGGCATGTTTTATTTTAAAACTATAATGGCCGAAAACTGACAAATAATGAATTTTCTCTTTTTTTTTTCTTATTCTTACTGTTAAAATGCATTTACAGTAAGGTAGCTCTTAGCAAAATGTACCCCCCAAAGAAAGCCTAATTGGTGGCGAAAAAAACAAGATATAGATCAGTTCACTGTGATAAGTAGTGATAAAGTTATAGGCTAATGAATGGGAGGTGAACATTGCTCGGATGCATAAAGTGAAAACGACTGAGAGCTTAAGTGGTTAATGTTTATTTAGATTGACAAACAACAGTATAAAAAAAACCCAGTAAAAGCATCTCATGTTGGGGGGGCTTCATTTTGGCACAGAGGTAGTTTGAGGATGCAGGAGGGGGTCTCCTTCCTGCTCTCAAAATTTGAAGTGTGTAGGAGCTATGAGTGCTGAGATATTAAGCCTTTAATATTAGTATCATAATAAAATACTGTTGAGGTTCAGACACAGCTCCATCAAAGCTACCTAGAGGAGAGCGGAGAAATAGCAGTAGCACAGGATCAGAAACAGCACCGGCATAGCAGCCTATGGAGAGCAGAGAAATAGCAGCAGCACAGGATCAAACACAGCCCCGGCATAGCAACCTAGTGGAGATCAGAGAAATAGCAGCAGCACAGGATCAGACATATTTGGGGGGCATGGCAGCGGTGCATGTCTGACCAGCCCCATGTAGAAGATGCTCCGTAATTAGACCAGCTTTCATCTTGATTTCCCAGGGACAGACCGCATGTACAGTGCCTTATTTACGGGAGGACACCTTGTTGCATGACTGGGAAGGTCACACACAGTTTCAGCAAAACAACTTAGTGGAGGGAAGAGAAATGATAGAAAAATACAGAGTGAAAAGCAGTCTGGTTCATACTGAAATTCGATTGCATTTGCAATTCTCATTCAGGGAACAATAACTGCTGCCTGAATGAGCATTGCAAACACAATTGTGGCAAAATAGCTGTGATTTTGCAGCGATTTTCAGTGTGAAACAGGGACCTAAAAGATCTGGATAAACGTACGTACCTATATAAGGAAAAAAGCGTGTTGTCTTCAACTAAGGGAATGGGGAAAAAAATGACCTAGCCCTGCGCACCAGTAGTAAACCTGATTCCTCCCATGCTCCATTAGGTACTTTTTCTACACAACACTGACAGGGTAAGAGGATAATTTTTTTCTCTTTTTCTTCTTCTTCTCCTCATAACACACTCTCTGTTCCTTTGTAAAAAAAAAAAATACTTACAGTTCCTCTTTAATTCAGCAGCATTCAAGAAATTTCAACTATGAACAGTCATTTCAATTACTAAGTCAGGTTAAACCTTACAACCATTCAGTAAGGTTAAAGTCAGCAATTTGGTTAACTCGCCTCAAAACCAGTGTGAGGCTTGGTGGTGTATTCTCCACAGTCAGCATGCAACGCATGAGCTGGCGTGGAGGAGGTACACACACTAGCACCAGGAAACAGGCTATCCCTAGTATAGTGGAGGGGAGGACTGACTCCAATAGGAGATTGTGGCGCACAGAGCCGGTGCAGATCTGACAGCCACAAACAATGCTTTCGTTATAACGTCTCAGCGCAAAGTAGCGCTGAGCGCACAAATCAGAACTGAGGAGATCAGGACAGGTAGACAGAATGAACGCTTGCTAGCTAGCGGCTACTTAGCGACAGCAAGCGTCCAAAACCAGACAGACTGGAATGAGGCAGCCAATGCGATGCGGCGATGGCGTGCCTCACAAAGACAGGACAGGATGGTCAGGAAATAGCAGGATTGAGATAGAAGAACGTAACACAGATAAATATACAATAAGTATGTTTTCCTAGCGTATTACAATTACAGCTATCAATGAAACTATTTGTAACGTCTGACTAACATATGTATATATCGGCAATGAACCGATATATGACATAAGCAGGAACGCTGACTAGGAATGGAGTAACACAGGGAACAGGACTCAGAAGGATTCGCTATCTCTTCGCAGAGATGAACGCAATCCACAAACGGTAACAGAACAGGATTCAGAAGGATTCGTTATCTCTTCGCAGAGATGAACGCAATCCACAAACAGGACCAGGAACAGGATAACTAGCTCAGCACGGGTGTTCACGGTACGCGCAAACTACCAAAACGTGCTGGAAAACTGACTAACTGAACACAGGAAATAAACAGTTCGTGTACGTATATATCAGCAACACTGATATATCAACGTAACACAAATACAAGGAAAATAATAAACGTGCTGGTATGCATATATATTGGCAATGAACCAATATATGATGCAAAGACCAGCAAAGTATCTTTAACAAGAAACACGATCGGGGGCTAAAGCGACAGCAAGACAGGCTTAAGCTGAAGCTATGAAAACCCAAGGAAACCCTGCAGGAAGCAGATCTTTATACTGAGGTCATCCAATGGGAGCAGACATGCAGATTCCCACACAGGTGAATGATAATCAGTCACAAGCTGACAGCAGGGAAAGACAGACAAAGCTATGCAACTTGCATGGAAATAGATCAGAACTGCCTGAGCTGCAGCACTAATACTTCCAGTAATAGCTGCTGCAGCAGCGATCATTACAGTACCCCCGCCTTTAAAAGTGGATTCCAGACGCTTTTCAAAACTGAAATTTCCAACAAAACAGTCTGACTGATAATTCATGATGACCGGGACAGCCCGGCAAGACCGAATTCCAGAATCAGTCCCCACAAGACTGGACCCATCAGAACCAGAACCTACAGAACCATGCCCATCAGTACTACAAGCCCCAGTGTGACACCCATCAGAACCATGATTTCCAGAAGAAAGCCCTCCGAAACTCCCTGAGCGATACCCACCGCCTTCCAGGAACAGTTCAGAAACGCCAAAGCCTTTGCAATGCCCACCGGTACTGTCTTTACCAACACAAAACCCACTGTTGAACCAGTCCAAGGCACCAGGACAAGTTTTCTCAGAGACCTCCCAGAACACCTTGAAGCTCCAAAGAGATCCCCATAGGTCAGAATGCCCCTTAGGCTCACATGGAGAACTATCAAGAACCCCTATGGAACCTAGGGCAATTCCCGAGTCAGGGCCACAAGGACAAACATCAATATCAGGGCTTTCAGGGACCAGAACCATCTCTGGGCATGCAGGCAGACTGGCAATATCAGAACGTGTTCCCACTAAGGAAGCATCAGAGCACGCTAACACCTTAGACACACTTGGGCATACTGGCACACAAAGAACATCTGGGCACACCGGCACAAGAGAAACCTCTGGGCATGTCAAGGAACTGTGAGCCTCAGGGTCAGCCAAGACAGGACCAAAACCAGGACTGGCCAAAAAAAAATCATCATGACTAAACTTCGCAACTACTGGACTTTTACACGAGAATGCTGGATCAGACTTAGATGTCGCTGATTCCAGCAAAGTCAGTAACAAATCAGATTCAGGGGCACTAACAAGACAGGACAAATCTTCTGATGTATGCACTGAACCAGACAGGGACTCCACAACTACCTCTGGACTGGACAGAGACTCATTTAATACACTGGATTGGAGCTCATGAGGCGCTGCAGAACAAGTCAGTATTGCAGCAGCCCCCACTGGACTAGGCAAAACTGAGGAATTCCCTGGACAGGAAGGGAACTCTGGAACCTCTGCCACAGCGGCCAGAGAACCAGAATCTTTCAGGATACAGGGCTGGGTTTCAGGAACACTCATCAGACCGGACTGAAATTCTGAGATTTCTATTATTTTGACCAGAGAATCAGAATTATCCATGTTACAGGGCAAGACTTCTGAAACATTCAGAGGACAGGGCTGGAGTTCCTCGGCTGTTAGAACACTGGAGAGGGACTCAACATTGGTTAAATCAGACTGTGTACAGGGCAAGGAATCTGACACACTTGCTGACGAGGACAATATTTCAATGGCTTCTGCTTTGCTGGGCAGAAATTCATCAAGTTTTATTAGAGCAGACTTTAATTCCAAAACAGCTGCTAGACAAGTGAATATTACTGCAACACCAACTGAGGTAAGCAGTGCTTCAGCCTCCTCTGCTAGAGGGTTTAAAGTATCCAAAGTACTGGGTGAAGCATAAGACTCTGCGACCACAGCTTCACTGGACAGGATCACTGAACAGTCCATATTGCAGGGCAAAACCATGGAAGCACCTGCTGGACAGCATAATGATTCTGTGACCTGAGTTTCATTGGAGAGATCTACTGCACAATTCATGGTACAGGGCAAATTTATTGGAAAATTTTCTGAACAAGGTAATAATTCTGCGATTTCAGGTTCACATAGCAGATGCTCTGAGCTATTCACGAAACTAGAGCGAGGTGTAGAAACAGGAAGATCAAGACACAATGTTTGCGCATCTGAATCACCATTCATTTGTAAAATTGGAAAATTCAGATGCTGGGGTTCTGAGTTTACTAGACAGGATTGCTGGGACTCGGAAACTGATGCAGTGCACCTACTGGCATCTGCTGGATCAGACAGGAGTTGAACTTTATTAACACAGGTAATTTCTGCAGAAGTGTTTGCAGAGACAGGCAAGATTTTTCTGGTGTCTGTTTCACTAAACAAAGAGTCATGAGTACTGGCTAGACTGGACTCGGAAGTCAGCAGGACCTCTGGATTCTCTGCTGAGAAATTTGCGCAGGGCAAGGTTAAGAATGTATCAGTGGCTTCTGTTTTACTGGGAAGTAACACTGAGTTATCCCTGGTACAGGGTGGAATTGCAGGAACTTCAATTTCACACAAAAAGAGCTCCGAATCACCTGCTGAATCAGCCAAAGGTGCTGAAGCAGGCGGGTCAGAACGCCAAATTTGCGAATTCGGAGTCACATAAAAATCATCCAAAATCAGTTCCCACACATCAATCAAGGGAGCCACACAGTCATACCTACACACACCAGCCTCTATTAGGTTATAGGCTGACTTAATGCATGCGTTTAATACCATTTCACTTTTTGCACTGTAAAATTGACAAAATGAACTTGAATCATTCTTCCATTCACAGACCAGGGCTTCCATCTCTCCCCTCTCGAATGGAGGATCCCATGCATACTTAACAGCGAAACATTTAGGCTGATCACAGTCTGCAGATATGATTGTGGCAGGCACATGTATAGGGTTAATTAGCAGGTGATTGGCAGATTCCTTATTCTTAAGAATTTCCAATACCTGTAGCAAGTGTTGAACTGTAGTGTATGCAAACTTCCCTTGGTTCACAAATAAGTTGATTTGTTCAATACTCTGTAATATCTCATCATAATCATACTCAGATAATTCTTTTAAACAAAAATCTTTATTTTCCCTAGCCAGTGAGGAAAGTTCATTAGTAGTTTCATAAGTCCATTTAACTCCCCTGAAAGACAATTGCATTTCATTATCTGTTAATGGCAGAATCTCATTATAGGTCTCAGTCGCTAAGGATAACGATTCTGCAGATTGGACACGTTTCTTAGAACGTTTGCGTTTTGCCTTTGACCTTGCGGTTTTTGGTGATTTATTCAAAGCTGCAGGAAAATTATCAGTAACACTTTCTGCTTGCTGCTCATTCTTGCAAGCAATTGAAGGAGCAGCTGATTGGCCTGCTGCCAGGAGTTCATTAAGAGGAAAAGGCAATGGATCTATGCGCAACCAGTTATGGATCACAAACGCTAGAAATTCCAGCGGTCTATCTTTCAAATCGGAATGATTGAGAACATCAAATGCCCACTGGAATAATTCCCCTTTAAACAAAATATAACTTAGTTGGAGTGCCCAGGTTGAAACAGGAGTCGCTTGGAGATCAGGATTGGTCAGGAACCTGGCACATTCAGAGAAAAACTCATTTTCTGTTTCAGAGCTAAGTTCTTCAAATTTCTTAAAGGAACAGGAACCATAATTAACAGTGTCATACTTTCTGGGAATCCCCCCCACAATGGGGATTGGTAATGGGGTTTTCATAATGTGAGGCTTGGTGGTGTATTCTCCACAGTCAGCATGCAACGCATGAGCTGGCGTGGAGGAGGTACACACACTAGCACCAGGAAACAGGCTATCCCTAGTATAGTGGAGGGGAGGACTGACTCCAATAGGAGATTGTGGCGCACAGAGCCGGTGCAGATCTGACAGCCACAAACAATGCTTTCGTTATAACGTCTCAGCGCAAAGTAGCGCTGAGCGCACAAATCAGAACTGAGGAGATCAGGACAGGTAGACAGAATGAACGCTTGCTAGCTAGCGGCTACTTAGCGACAGCAAGCGTCCAAAACCAGACAGACTGGAATGAGGCAGCCAATGCGATGCGGCGATGGCGTGCCTCACAAAGACAGGACAGGATGGTCAGGAAATAGCAGGATTGAGATAGAAGAACGTAACACAGATAAATATACAATAAGTATGTTTTCCTAGCGTATTACAATTACAGCTATCAATGAAACTATTTGTAACGTCTGACTAACATATGTATATATCGGCAATGAACCGATATATGACATAAGCAGGAACGCTGACTAGGAATGGAGTAACACAGGGAACAGGACTCAGAAGGATTCGCTATCTCTTCGCAGAGATGAACGCAATCCACAAACGGTAACAGAACAGGATTCAGAAGGATTCGTTATCTCTTCGCAGAGATGAACGCAATCCACAAACAGGACCAGGAACAGGATAACTAGCTCAGCACGGGTGTTCACGGTACGCGCAAACTACCAAAACGTGCTGGAAAACTGACTAACTGAACACAGGAAATAAACAGTTCGTGTACGTATATATCAGCAACACTGATATATCAACGTAACACAAATACAAGGAAAATAATAAACGTGCTGGTATGCATATATATTGGCAATGAACCAATATATGATGCAAAGACCAGCAAAGTATCTTTAACAAGAAACACGATCGGGGGCTAAAGCGACAGCAAGACAGGCTTAAGCTGAAGCTATGAAAACCCAAGGAAACCCTGCAGGAAGCAGATCTTTATACTGAGGTCATCCAATGGGAGCAGACATGCAGATTCCCACACAGGTGAATGATAATCAGTCACAAGCTGACAGCAGGGAAAGACAGACAAAGCTATGCAACTTGCATGGAAATAGATCAGAACTGCCTGAGCTGCAGCACTAATACTTCCAGTAATAGCTGCTGCAGCAGCGATCATTACAACCAGCATTTTGTGTTATTTCAACCATTTAAAGGTTTAGTTGCTTTTGTTCTGTGGTCAGGTAATAATAATAATAATATAATAATCCGAACATTTGTATAGCGCTTTTCTCCTGTTGGACTCAAAGCGCTCAAGAGCTGCAGCCACTAGGACGCGCTCAAGAGGCCACCCTGCAGTGTAAGGGAGTCTTGCCTTGAACTCCTTACTGAATAGGTACTTGACCTAGCCAGGATTCGAACCCTGGTCTCCCATGTCAAAGGCAGAGCCCTTAACCAGTACACTATCCAGCCACTGGTGTATTCTTATAGAACCCAACTCCTCTTGAGCTTCAAGTTATGAGCTAATATCTGGAAATTGTCCTTCAGTAGGGCTTCTGAATTCACTTCCCTCTGTTATAGCAAGTTACCAATGCACTGAAGCACCAAATGATCCCCACATTTTTACACTCCTATAAAACATTTTGGAGGTAACTAAGAAATTTCTGGTCAAATGTATTCAAGTCTTTATGTTCTTCTTTTTGATGGTCTTCATTTTGCAGCTGGCATACATATGAATTGGCCGCCGGGAGACTTGGGCGCAGGATACAGCCGGAACGGCTTATCCTGCTGCTGCACAAGTTCCCGGAGGCGTTAAATACTATTCCCCCTCTAGATCCACGTGGATAGTGGGGAATGATGTCATTCGGCTTCCAGCTATTGCTGGAGGCCGAATTACAGTGTTTTAAATGTAATTTCTGCTCTGTCTTCTCACGGCGCCGAAGTTACTCAGTGTGCACCGCTATAGCCGTAATTCCTATTACAGCCTATGGTGGCGCCGGTTGCGCCCAAATCTCCTGCGCTTTTGAAATCTATGTCCTGCAGGTGGCTGCGTGGCTCTGACAGGATGTATATTTCAACTTCCCCGCCACGCTTTACCACCGAGGGCGCCACTCTCTCCCCGCTGCAGTTCACTCGCCCTGCCATCTATATGATAGCAGAGCTCTGTGAGCCGCTCTCTTGACCATGTGACCACTGGGAGTCAATCCCATTGGCTTACATTGATGGACAGGGTCAGGAGCCATTGAAAGCAGCTCCTGACCGGCGCAGAGAGAGTAGCCTGTGGCGATGGGAGAGCGGCGGGTATGTGTGGCAATTCGTCAGTGACGTTTTTGCCTCGGGATAGTGGCGTTTTAGCAGGGGTTATAGTGATGAATATAACTATAAGTTAAAAAAGGGTATTTAGACTCACTTCAGAGTCTCTTTAACCACTTCAGCTTTCAGTGTTTTTTAACCTTATACATCACAGCAAATTTTCACCTCCCATTCATTCGCCATCCATTTCAAATGCAAGCGTGGGTCTGCACATTAAAAAAAAATGTAAGTAGATGTAGTTTTACTATTTGGCCACAAGATGGCCTCAGTCATTTTTCTTACAGGTGTCCTGTGAGTGTACCATGTACGCTTACAGGAAGTGAAGAGAGGATGTGTCACTTAGAATGATCGCGGCTTCTCATAGAAATCGCGGCTTCTCATAGAAGCCAGTGGTCGTTCCAACGGGACTTAGATCAATGAATATTAACTGTGTTCCCATTCACTGATCTCCAGGCTTACGGGCGGCAGAGTGATCAGCCATGGGAGTGCGCAGCAGCGGGGAAGCAGCCTTTTGAACGTAGCAGCTACGTCCAAAAGGCTTAAAGAGAAAGCGTAACCAAGAATTGAACTTCATCCCAATCAGTAGCTGATACCCCCTTTAACATGAGAAATCTTTTCCTTTTCACAAACGGATCATCAGAGGGCGCTGTATGGCTGATATTGTGGTGAAACCCCTCCCACAGTGGGATATCAGGACCATGGTTCGGACATCACATTGTGGGAGTCTTGTTGCATTTTGGGAAATAACAACTGTTTCCATCTACCAAAAAACAAGCAGCATTTCCTTCCACTGACATCACCTGCCAGCAGTAAAAATGTCACCTTGTGATAAGTGTCAGAATGTAAATCAGGGAGAGTAAAGATTTTACAATGGGCAAACACTGACTAAATTGACATTATTTTCAATGGAGTTCCTCTTTAAGTAGTACTGCGCCTGCGCAGTCCGCTCCGGCCCACGTGGCGGTGATTGACAGCGCCGCTCGCGCAGGCGCAGTACAGAGCGACCTGGAGGTCGATCTGACATCATCGCCGGGGACCGGGATGGACCTGCAGCGAACGGCTGCGGGCAGAGCTGCGGCGAGGGACGTCCTGGGAGCTAGGAGCTGGAGGAAGCCCCTGGTAAGTACCACATATTTTACACTTTTTCCCCTGATGACTCCTTTAAGGACCACAGTGTTAAACCCCCTAGTGACCCGGCCAGTTTTAGTAAAATAGGCCACTGCAGCTTTAAGGCAAAGCTGCGGGGCCGTACAACACAACACACAAGTGATTCCCCCCCCCCCCTCCTTTTTTCTCCCCACCAACAAAGCTCTCTGTTGGTTGGGTCTGATCGCCTCCCAGGATGTTGTTTTTGGGTTTTTTTTAAATAAATATTTATTGCTTTATTTTTTATAATAAATATTGTTTTTTTCTTTTTATTATCTCCCCACCCTCCCTCCCTCCATCTCTCCCCGTAGCCAGCCAATCATGACGATCGCTCTCTAATGTCCCAGGGGGATACAGCACTGCTGCTGATTGCAGCGCTGTACTACCCTATTAGACGGCGGTTTCGCCGTCTAAGCCTCCCGAGCGGCGGTCGAGTGCTCGGAGACTGAAAGCGGGGCGGAGCTCCGCCCCCGAGAAGGAGATGCACGCGCAGTGTGCGCACGATCTCCTGCTAGCCCCATAGACGGCTGTTCACGCCGATCGGCGTGGAGCAGTCCTGGGGCTGCCTCACTGCTCACGCCAATTGGCGTGGAGCAGTCGGCAAGTAGTTAAAGAGTACCTGAATTGAAAATTAAAAGTCAAAATAAACATAAACACATTATAATTACCTCCCATGTAGTCTACTCATCAATCTCTTTCTCCACTCCTGCGTACAGTTTTTCCACCGTAATCGATGGAATTCTCCGTCCTCCATTTTGAAAATGGCCATTACCCCATACCAGCTTCCTGGTCAGCACACTGTTAAACTGTAATATCGCCCATTTGAGCCATAGGGAAACATAGACATTACCTTGCACATTCAGTTGTAACTGACAGCAGCTGATATGTAACTGACAGCAACTGGTATATTTGAGTTCTGACAAAATCTTGTTAGAACTGGAAGTGATCACTGTAAAGGTGGCCACACACGATACAATAAAATAATCCGATTTTACAGTAATTCGATAAAAACGATTGTATCTTTCGAAAAAAGCGAAAGCTTTTTTATTCATTCAACTGAAAAATCCGATCGGATTTCCCGTTTTTTTCGATTTAAATCGATCCGGAATGCCAGATATTTCTCTTCAATTACTACTAAAGATTGTATGGTGTGTATTGGATTGTCAATTTATTCATATACACACCCTAGCAATTTTCTCAGAGTTTCCAATCATTTTTATCATAATTGAGGAAAAATTGAACATAGGTGTGTGGTACATTGGTCATAATTTTGAAATGTTACAATCAGTCAAAAACATTAATTGCAATTCTTAAATTGATCAGATATTTAAAAAAATGTATGGTGTGTGGAAGAAAATGGTGAGCTTCTGAAAGGAACTGACAGTGAGGTAAGCATGTTATTCATTTGCAGGTAGATAATGTTTATTTTAAATAATTTTACTTAGTTCAGGTTCCCTTTAAGGGGCCAGAGACTGCTGGTACACAATGGGTTAACTTTCAAAAATGTATTTTTGTTTACATATCTTGTCATTAGTGGTAAGATTATAAACTAGTGACATGAATAAGCAAAATCTTCTACTAGTAGTAATGTATAATAACTCTGCGCATATGCTGGAAATGTTTCTCTAAAGTACATTATTTCAGATTCACCAAACATGGAGGAAAGGTCCACAACTACTGTAACTATAATAGTAATTTTCTGCTCCCCAGATTTCTGTAGCCAGTGATGGGCAATGGTTAAAGCTACTTGTTAGCAGTTACAGTATTAGACATTATACACACACATCGATAGCAACTGAAATTTGGCTAGGCAATATCCTAGAAAAGTAATAAATAATGAGAATTCCCTATTACCAAATAATATTAGAATATAGATATGACTTCCAAAGAGTAGACGGTGAGCGTACAACTCAACCTAGGGACCTTGCAGGGAAGAGGTGCTACTGGCTTATCCATGCTGTACCATGTTAAATGCAAAAATAGAAGGCATATCATGGAATTTTCGATTTTATTTAAATATTTTAATGAGAGCTTAAAACTCAATGTAAAAAAAATAAAAATATATATCTTGTACTTTGATGTAAAAAAAGATACAGTGTTGCAAATTACACCTCTCTCTTTGGGGTAAATTTGGTAAACTTGATGTTTGCAGACAGTTCATGTAACGTTTTACACGATTTACGCAGTTTATGTACCTAATTAAGCAAGTTGGGAAACCTGTTATACACATGCATCATTACTGTGTTATTTAACAAATGTAATTGTTGCACTTATGAAGCAAATTATGGAATTTGTGTAACTCACTACATAAATTGCGTAAATCTGCTGAATGCACTGTAGCATAGTTTGTGCTGAAGAGATCTTTTGCATCTCACACTGTATTAGGAGTAATTAGGTATGGGTATAAGTTGCATGGGCCGCTATTTCATGGTGATCCCTACCTTCCTTTAAAGAGTAACTGTCAGGCTGCAAAAGCTAATTTAAACCTCTATTCTCCTGTGTTAAACAGTTTAGAAGGAAGCCAAAAAGGCAATACTGCAGTTAAAAATCTCTCTTACTTTAGATGTTTGCTGACAGCAAGGCTCCGTATTCCCAGGCTCCTAAGGAGGACGCAAGCCGAATAACAGATACTGCAAAGCATTCTGGGGCCCTCCCCTGGCTGCTAGTGAGGCTCAAGTTTCAACAGCATGTAACAGTCTAGCTCACAGCACTAATACATCTCCGGCAGAGTACACTGCAGGAGTCCGCTATTGTTCCTAGCCACATGGCTAATTATTATTCACTGCACAGTAGTGTTATTCATTACCAGCGTTTGTGAGAGTGGAATCATCAGGAAGCAGGCAGGACATGACGACACATTTGGCTTCATAGGAGACAGACAAACATGGAACCTGCCATGAGCTGTCAGGAGCATTATTCTCTGCAAATACTATATAAAAATTATGTGAAGTACAAACATGGACAGTGAAATGCATATGTAATGTAAGTACAGCCAATCTTTAGCTACTGATATATGTGTTTATTTTCTCTGAGACCTTATACCTAACAGCTCCTCTTTAACAGTTGCCACTACATTCTAAAGCTATGTACTCACTCACCTAACGATGCAGGAAGATTGATCCAGCTACCTCTCCCTGACGACAAGTGCTCCCCCGATCCATCTTCCGGCCGGCGGGTATGTGCGATGTTACATGACGATCGCGAATGAAACTTTAAGTGAAAGGGGAACTTTACGCAGGAGTCAGGGATCTTAAAAATCCAATCCGCCGTGACAGTTGTTTTCACCACGCGACGCTAAGCGACGGTCGCGTGTTTGCGATCCTGTACCGATGTCCCAAGATCGATTGTCGCTCAAAAAAATCGCCAGTTGTTGAGAAAATTGTTGGAAAAATTGTGAGATGGGTAAGGGCCTAGACATTACACACTCATGCTAACAGTTAGTTAAATTGTGGTTTTCGTAAGGCATTGTTAGATAGCCATCCAGTGTGTATAAGTAACTTTACAGCTAAACATTTCTCTGTAGATGTCAACAGCCAAGAGCCATGTGATACAAATTTCCAATAGATTTGTAAGGTGCTTGAGATAATTATTAACGGTAGCATGTAAACTGTTGATGCATTACAAGGCATTTTACATTTTCTGTATGTGTGTTTGGATTGCTTCCTGGAGCGCTGCTTTCCGACTTTAGGGATACAGACCTACCCACTGAATGTCTCTAATTTCCTTTCCAAATTTCTGCTGAGAAGGAACAACCACAACATAGGAACAGACACGTAATGACAGATGTTTTACAAAATGATGTCATCACTGCTTCATAATTAAAACAGAGGATCAGTTCACGCAAAAATTAAGACATCACACATAAAAGCAAATTTTGAATCGAAAATATTGACACTGTCACGGTGCTGATCTGTGTGCTTGTGTACTTACATTTAGAGTGAGTCTGAAGCAAAAATAAAAAACAAATGGATACTTACCTAAGGAGAGGTACAGACTAACCAGCAAGCTCATGGTTACCCAGAACTCATTGGAGTGTGTAAGGGACCTAAGGAGAGGGAAGGCACTGGGTCCTATAGAGCCTGGAGGGTACTTACCTCGTGAGGAGGAAGCCTCTGGATCCTAATGAGGCTTCATCGGTTCTCTTCACCCTCCAGGATCCAGGACAGCGAATTTCAGCCATGCAAATATTTACCTTCTGCTCTACTGTGCAGACACAGTAACAGCTTTCCGATGGGCCCAAGCAGATATAGTAAAGCCCGATTGGGTCTGCTCTGCTGCACAGGCGACTAGCGCCTGTGCAGTAGAGTGGACCCGATTGGGCTCTGCTATTTTCACCAGAGCCTATCAGAAAGCCACGACTGTGCCTGCGCAGGAGCACGGTAGATAAATATTGAAGCTGCTACCGCGTAACAGCCGACAAGTTTGCCGGCTGATTTTTATGGCGCTGGCAGTACTGGATCCCGGAGGGTGAAGAGGACGGAAGATGCCTCTTTAGGATTCAGTGGCTTCACCCTCCCGAGGTAAGTACCATCAGGGGCTGCTTTGTTACAGATTCACTTTGAGTTTTTTCTTCAGGCATGATACAGAACTCGATCAGAACCGTACAAAAATAATGTCACATAGAGAGGTGTATATATGATTTTCTAGGGTATACAGCAATCTGAAACTTTGATGAGATCTGTAACATGCTGTCAAATTGCTGTATACCCTAGAAAATCATATATAAGCTAGTGATGGTCAAGTAGTTGCAAATGACTTCGAGTTGATGCAAATTTATGCAAATTTTTATGCAAATCTATGCAGCTTGAAAATGAACCCATTTTTACCTCAGCAGGATTTGAATGGTTCATTTTCACGCTGCATAAGTTTGCCTAAAAAGTTGCATAAATTTGCATCAGCTCGAACTTATTTGCATCTACTTGACCATCACTAATATAAGCCTCTGAATTCAACTTTACTTTTGTACGGTTCTGATCCAGCTCTGTATCATGCAAAAATATCTAAGGGAAGCATCTGCATACAGTTATCAAAAAGTTTATTGAAAAGAACTATATAAACAATCACATAGAAAAACCCTTATCCCCCCTTAAATACACGGCCATGTATAACTGCCTTGTCAGCTGACACCACACGCATCCTTACACACTCTGGCAACCTAAATAGTATGTCCAGGACCCACTAAAGAAAAAAAAATGTCTAGCACCACACTGAAACAGGCATATAACTTCACAGTTCACTGATCAAAAACTTCAGTAGATATGCCACGAGGACAAAAAAGTCATCTTCAGTGTGTGTTCACACTGCCACTTCAATGCACTACATCTCACATATTAGTCATCCAGAATAAAACTGATGCACAGTCTTGAGGAGCAATGTGCGGACCATCCACTGTTTCAACCACCAGATTTTGCACAGAGCACAGCGCTGCTATCGTGGGAAACAGCCAATTACTTCTGCACAGTTCCAGGTATTTGCCGCAGATCAACAGCAGAATATATGTAGTTTAGTCAATAGAGCTCAAGACATGACCAGCTCTGTATCATGCTGAAGAAGAAACTTAAAGATACTCTTTAACAAAAAAAAGTGCCCCTGGGGGATACTTACCCTGGGAGAGGGAAGCCTCTGGATCCTATCGAGGCTTCCCCGTCCTCCTACGTCCCACCATGGTCTCACTGGGCCCCTCCGAAGCCACAGACGACAATTTGTCAAGCTGAGGTGCAATATTTACCTTCCCCATCTCCAGTGCAGGCGCAGTAGCGGCTCCCCGATGGACTAAGAAGAAAATAGCCAATCCCAATCGGGTCCGCCTGATCCCGAGTCGAGAGCCGCTACTGCGCCTGCACTCTAGCCAGAAAGGCAAATATTTACATGCCTGCCATTCGGAGGGGCCCAGCGAGACCACTGTGGGACGGAGGAGGATGGGGGAAGCCTCGATAGGATGCAGAGGCTTCTCCCTCCCGAGGTAAGTACACCTCAGGGGCACTCTTTTCTGTTACAGGTTTTCTTTAAAGTTTTGAAAGCTTGCAAAAAAATCTTGTACAGTTAGTCATTATTTGATCACCCAAACAGGTATCACCTAAACAACCTCTGTTGTTATGTCTCTAAAAAGGAGAGCCCTGCCCTTGTGAGCTTACAATTTAAAGGAATTGGGGGAGGGGGGGGGGACAAGAGGTGGGAGGTAGAAAATGCATTTTATTAATAGTGTGTGAAAATATCAACTAGGAGAAAACTTAGGAGAAAGTTGATTTCATTTAATTAATTAGTGTGGGTCACAGTGTTGTAGTCTTAAAAGATAAATATTGTCAGATTTTTACCTGATGTAGGATTTCTACAGCTTAACAGTAGGGATGTCCAAATATCATGATTCCATGTTCGTGAAAGATACCATGAATGTTTGCAAAGCGCCATTGACTTTAATGGCAGGCACACCTCTGAAACCTTTAGGGCATCTCTGCAGCCACAGTTTCTTTAAAAAAAAATGTACAAAAACCCAGACAGTGGTATGGCAGAGGGGGATCAAGGGTGTAATGTTCTGCAAAAAATATGTATTTTACGCAGAGGCCGAAAATCACATTTCGTTTCTAGATTTTTCAAATAAAGGTCTTTAAAATGGCCGCCACAGGTACCTGCCTAAAACTATGTTCATCCACTGTTGCAGAGACCCGTAAATGCATGCCTTTGCAAAATTATGGGCCGCCGAGCTGGAGGGGTAGCGGGCAGAAAGGGGGTATTGGGCCTAGTAGTGGGGAGGGGGGTCGGACCCCCCCTCCCTCGCCTGGGTCGGACCCCCCCTCCCTTGCCTCGAGGGAGGGGGGGGGTCTGACCCCCCTCCCCACTACTAGACCCATTACCCCCTTTCTGCCCGCTACCCCTCCAGCTCGGCGGGTGGCACCCCGCACCCATAGACAGGCGGGTGCCGCCCCCCCCCCCCCCAGAAATTCCACCTGAGGCAAATGTTTCACCCCGCCTCATGAGCGGGCCGGCCCTGGACCTATCATTTCAACTCAATGTCCCATGTTGCCAACGACTCCACTTTACAGCCACACCATCCTTCCTTCCCTACCGATAAGAACGCTAGTCCTCAAATAGGCCTGAAAGAAAGATCACAACTTTACTGAAAGAACAATGCTTACAAACGAAAAGTGTCTGAAGGCAATTTACAGCATAGGTCAGCAGAGTTCAGCTTCTCACATTTGCATGAGGACTTAGTGTAATGTGAGGAGAAGAACAAAACAAATATGTACAAATTAACAGACGGTGGTTATTGAAATCTGCGCCCTGATTGTGTGCTGGTATTTCTGCCAGGGCGTAAATTTTGTTCACTGTAGTGGCTCTGCCCGCTCGCTCTCACTGTTCCCAACGCTGTTTTCATCGTTGCACGGCTGACTTCATGGGGCCTCCTTAGATATAATAAAGAGTTCAAGCAGATCTATGCTCTTCTGTTTTAGGTAAAAGAACTCTATGGTTGAAATCTTGGGCGGCGGACTCTTCAACCAAATTAACCTGGTCTAGGATTCCTTACGACGGAAAAAACTTGTTCGGCCCTAAAATTGAGACTGCTATCTCAAGGGTAACCGGGGGTAAGACTGGTCTATTACCCCAGGACAGGAAGTTTAGAAGGTTCAAATGGAATCAGCAAAAGCAACAAAATTCTCAAAGGTACAAGCAGACCAGGAGTTATGTACCTACGAAACAGTATAACAGAAACTGGAGGGGTACTCAAGCTAACTTTACAAAGTCTACAAAGATCAGAGCTCCCTCTACTACGACTAATAATGCAAAATCCTTTTCACGGGTTGCCAGTCCAAACTGTACAGGTAGGGGCAAGACTTTCCCTATATGCTTCAGTTTGGGCGGGAAAAGTGAGAGATCCTTGGGTCAACTAAGTCGTATCAAACGGTCACAGGTGGTCCTTCAAAGAAATACCGACTTTGCCACGAATAATGGAAACAAGGATTCCCAAAAACCCTCAAAAAATAAAGATTCTTCAAGAATACATCCAGAGTCTGGTTTCATGTGGAGCAGCAATTCCAGTTCCGTTAGAAGAGTTGTACGAAGGCTACTACTCTCCCCTTTTTCTCGTGCTAAAGAAGACAAAAGATTGGCGACCTGTCATAGATCTGAAGTCGCTCAACAGGTTCATAGACATACCGAAGTTCAAAATGGAATCACTTCAAACAGTGGTGAAAACAGTCAGAGCTGGAGATTGGATGTGCTCCGTCGACCTGAAGGATGCGTATTTTCACGTTCCTGTCGCTCCTTCGTTTCAAAAGTTCTTGCACTTTCTCGTGGGAGACATCCATCTCCAGTTCTGCTGTCTTCCCTTTGGCCTAGCCACTTCTCCGAGGATTTTCTCCCAGGTGCTGCTTTCACTGGTCACCTTACTCAGGCAGGAAGGAGTAAGGCTGTTACACTATCTGGACGACATTCTCATTCTAGCCAGAACAAGAGCTCAGTTGATAAAGCATCGAGACAGTAATAAACAAACTAACCGAATTCGGCTGGATACTGAACTTCAAAAAAAGTCATCTAGATCCATCACAAAACCTAGTTTTCCTAGGAGCCCAATTTTCTACAATCAGAGATACGGTGTCCCTTCCTGTAGAACAGCAAGACTTGATTATTCAGAGGATGACTTTAATTCGGAAACATTCAACTTTAACAGCCAGACAGTGCATGAGAGTGTTAGGTCTGATGTTGTCCACGCTACCCATGGTCAAGTGGGCACATTGTCACCTCAGAATGTTTCAACTCAATTTCCTGAAACAATGGAAATCTTGTCATCTGAATGTGAAAATTTTCATCCCACGCAGAGTGCGGCAAACACTGGATTGGTGGAAAAACCGGTCCAATCTACAAAACTGCTACACACTAACACCCCCACCATGGCTGACGATAACTTCAGACGCCAGTGCTCTCGGTTGGGGAGCCATCATGAAAGATTGGGTAGCTCAAGGCACGTGGAGTTCACCTATGCATCATATAGTTTCGAACATCATAGAGCTCAGTGCTGCCCACCTAGCTTTGAAAGCCTTTTTACCACAAATATCAGCAAAGCCGGTAATGTTGCGTCTAGACAACAAAGCAGCAGTATCCTACATCAAGAGGCAAGGTGGGACGCACAGCGATTCTTTGATGAGAGAACTGTGTCCAATAATGAGTTTAGCTCAACAAAATCTAACAGATTTATCAGCAGTCTACATTCCGGGGATAGAGAATGTTCAAGCCGACTCCTTGTCTAGGAGGAACATTTGCAACAACGAGTGGTCTCTCAACCCCAGAATTTTTCATCTCATAGTAGAAAAATGGGGTTTACCCCAAATAGACCTATTTGCGACCACTACCAGCAGGAAACTTCAGAACTTCTTTTCACGTTTTCCGGAGAAGGAAGCGGTAGCGACGGATGCCTTGATGCAGAATTGGTCTTTTCAGAAAGCTTATGCCTTTCCCCCAACTCCTCTCATCTTCAGATTCCTTCAGAAAGTTTTGACCTCATGGGGGGAAATACTAGCTGTACTGCCCAACTGGCCGAGAAGGCCGTGGTACACGCTCCTGGAATCCCTGGTAGTGGATCATCCAATGCCTCTCCCTCTGACTCCAGGTTTGCTAATACAGAACGGTTTCTTCCATCCGAATCCAGGCAGATTGAACCTCACAGTTTGGAGATTGAAAAACAAAGACTTGTAGATCAGGGATGCACTCAGGAAGTTGTTCAGACTCTACTCTCGGCAAGAAAGCCTACAACAATCTCGGTGTATGTAGAGATGAGCGTAATGGAGTAATTACGATTTCGCGAAATTTCGCGTAATTAGTGTAATTACGTTTATGGCCGTAAGTACATAATCGTAATGAAGAAGGATTTTGCGAAATTTCGCGTAAGCGTAATTTTCGCGTAATTTTCGCATTGCAACGGCTATTACGAAATTAATGCGTATGGTCATGCTCCCGAAGCGGAAAAGTTGACGCATGTATCAATGTTAGGTAGCCGCCGACTTTAAGGGTTAATAGCAAAGCCCCCTTAAATGCTAAGAGCCTCAAATTTGGAGAATATATTAAGGAGATCAGGAGGAATAAGAGGAAATTTTTTTTTCAAAAAGACCTTATAGTTTTTGAGAAAATCGATGTTAAAGTTTCAAAGGAAAAATGTAAACATTTAAAAACCCGCCGACTTTAACGGTTAATAGCAAAGCCTGCTTAAAGTTTAGGAACACCAAATTCCCAGGGTATATTAAGGGGAACAGTGGGAATAAGAGGAAAATTTTTTTTTTCAAAAAGACCTTATAGTTTTTGAGAAAATCGATTTTTAAGTTTCAAGGGCGAAAATGTCTTTTAAATGCAGAAAATGTCAGTTTTTTTTGCACAGGTAACAATAGTGTATTATTTTCATAGATTCCCCCAAGTGGGAAGAGTTTTACTTACTTTGTTCTGAGTGTGGGAAATATTAAAAAAAAACGACGTGGGGTCCCCCCTCCCAGACCTCTTTAACCCCTTGTCCCCCATGCAGGCTGGGATAGCCAGAATGCGGAGCACCGGCCGCGTGGGGCTCCGCACCCTGACTATACCAGCCCGCATGGTCCATGGATTGGGGGGTCTCGGAAGGGGAGGGGCAGCCAAGCTTTCCCCTCCCCCTCCGAGCCCTTGTCCAATCCAAGGACAAGGGGCTCTTCTCCACCTCCGATGGGCGGTGGAGGTGGAGGCCGCGATTTCCTGGGGGGGAGGTTCATGGTGGAATCTGGGAGTCCCCTTTAAAAAGGGGTCCCCCAGATGCCCACCCCCCCTCCCAGGAGAAATGAGTATAGAGGTACTTGTACCCCTTACCCATTTCCTTTAAGAGTTAAAAGTAAATAAACACACAAACACTTAGAAAAAGTATTTTAATTGAACAAAAAACATAACCACGAAAAAAGTCCTTTAATATTCTTAATTAACCATTAATACTTACCTGTCCCTTTAAATAAATGATCCCTCGAAATAGCCTCGGAAATGTTCTATCAGTTACAATGTAACAAAGTTATTACAATGTAACAACTTTGTTACATTGTAACTACGCCGCACCCGACGTCACTCGCCGCCGCCGCATACGCGTCTGCGCTGCACACAGGGCCGGCCTTTGACCTGAGCGACCGGAGCGATCGCTCAGGGCGCCGGCTTCCAGGGGGCGCTCCTGCCACCTGGCTGCATGTGGCTGCTGCGGCCCCGTCTGGGTCCGTCTCGCTCCGCCCCCTGGTGCCGCTGCTGGGGAGCAAACATGTGGCCGCCGTGATGGAGGGGGGAGCCGCGGGGAGGGCAGCCCGACCTCTCCCTCCCTTCCTCTCCGGGCCGCCCTCCGTGCTCCCCCCTCCGATGCAGACTCGGCAAGTTATGCACAGAGAACTCACCTTCCTGGTTCCGATCGCCGGCGCCTCTCACTTCCCGCTGTTCGCCTCTTCTACATTAGTTACTGATACACACTAAACTTCCTGCGAAGCAGGAAGTTTAGTGTGCATCAGCGGCTATGTAGAAGAGGCGAACAGCGGGAAGTGAGAGGCGCCAGCGATCGGAACCAGGGAGGTGAGTTCTCTGTTCATAACTTGCCGAGTCTGCATCGGAGGGAGGAGCACGGAGGGCGGCCCGGAGAGGAAGGGAGGGAGAGGTCGGGCTGCCCTCCCCGCGGCTCCACCTCCAGTATGAGGGGGGGGGGGCACCTACCTACCTACCTACCTACTCTAATCTATACTGGGGGCAGCTAACTATCTAACCTATACTGGGGGGCAGCTAACTATCTAACCTATACTGGGGGGCAGCTACCTATCTAATCTATACTGGGGGCAGCTACCTATCTAACCTATACTTGGGGGCAACTACCTATCTAACCTATACTGGGGGGGGCAGCTACCTATCTATACTGGGGGGCAGCTACCTATCTAATCTATACTGGGGGGCAGCTACCTATCTAACCTATACTGGGGGGCACCTACCTACCTACCTACCTACCTACCTACCTACCTACTCTAATCTATACTGGGGGCAGCTAACTATCTAACCTATACTGGGGGGCAGCTAACTATCTAACCTATACTGGGGGGCAGCTACCTATCTAATCTATACTGGGGGCAGCTACCTATCTAACCTATACTTGGGGGGCAACTACCTATCTAACCTATACTGGGGGGGCAGCTACCTATCTATACTGGGGGGCAGCTACCTATCTAATCTATACTGGGGGGCAGCTACCTATCTAACCTATACTGGGGGGCAGCTACCTATCTAATCTATACTGGAGGGCAGCTACCTATCTAACCTATACTGGGGGGCAGCTACCTATCTAATCTATACTGGGGGCAGCTACCTATCTAATCTATACTGGGGGGCAGCTACCTATCTAATCTATACTGGGGGCAGCTACCTATCTAACCTATACTGGGGGCAGCTACCTATCTAACCTATACTGGGGGCAGCTACCTATCTAATCTATACTGGGGGCAGCTACCTATCTAACCTATACTGGGGGCAGCTACCTATCTATTCTATACTGGGGAGCAGCTACCTATCTAATCTATACTGGGGGGGCAGCTACCTATCTAACCTATACTGGGGGCAGCTACCTATCTAACCTATACTGGGGGCAGCTACCTATCTAACCTATACTGGGGGCAGCTACCTATCCAACTTATACTGGGGGCATTTACCTATCTAACCTATACTGGGGGCAGCTACCTATCTAATCTATACTGGGGGCAGCTACTTATCTAATCTATACTGGGGGCAGCTACCTATCTAATCTATACTGGGGGCAGCTACCTATCTAATCTATACTGGGGGCAGCTACCTATCTAACCTATACTGGGGGCAGATACCTATCTAACCTATACTGGGGGGCAGCTACCTATCGAATCTTTACTGGGGGCAGCTACCAATCTAGCCAATACTGGGGGCAGCTACCTATCTAATCTATACTGGGGGCAGCTACCTATCTAATCTATACTGGGGGCACCTATCTATCTAACCTATACTGGGGGCAGCTACCTATCTAATCTATACTGGGGGCACCTATCTATCTAACCTATACTGGGGGCAGCTACCTATCTAATCTATACTGGGGGCACCTACCTATCTAATCTATACTGGGGGCACCTACCTATCTAACCTATACTGGGGGCAGCTACCTATCTAACCTATACTGGGGGGCAGCTACCTATCTAACCTTTATTGCGGGTACCTACCTATCTAACCTATACTGGGGGCAGCTACCTATCTAATCTATACTGGGGGCAGCTACCTATCTAGCCAATACTGGGGGCACCTACCTATCTAATCTATACTGGGGCAGCTACCTATCTAATCTATACTGGGGGCAGCTACCTATCTAACCTATATTGCGGGTACCTACCTATCTAACCTATACTGGGGCAGTTACCTATCTAACCTATATTGCAGGTACCTACCTATCTAACCTATACACTGGGGGCACCTACCTATCTAACCTGTACTGGGGGCACCTACCTATCTAACCTATAGCTGGGACAAATGCCTACCTAACCTATACTGGGGCAAGTATACTGGCTACCTATACTGTGGGCACCTACCTGGCTAACCTACTGTATACTGGGGGGGATCTATAGCTGGCTACCTTTACTGGGTAACCTATGCCTGGCTACCTATACTGGGGGGACTTATAGCTATATGTCAGAATCAGGATGGACGGAGGCGCGCTGAGCCTCAGGCTGCTGCAGAGAAGCGTGCAGCATGTCCTGAGTGACGACGAGTCCTCTCCTGCTCCCAGGATCCTGTCACCTACACTGACACTAAGTCTGCAGACTGCTCTGCAGACAGTAAGAAGAGAAGACTGACCAGCAAGAAGTAAGGCTCCCCAACCTCCCTACGCTAAAGGGGGGAATATGCTTATGCTGCTAGAGTAGATACACTAATGGGGGGGGGGGGTCGGGGAGGATCTGCTGCCTAAATACACTAAAAGCGATCTGCGACTGCAAGACTAGTAGCCTAAGCCTATATACACTAAAGGAGGGATCTGCCCCCCCCTCCCCCCCATTATGTGTGTGTGTGCTCACACGCGAAGAGGATAAATGTGGGGGGGGGGGCACCAAAATCTGGTTACGCTCAGGGCGCTGTGAAACCTAAGGCCGGCCCTGAGCCTGCACACATTCCCGACAGAGCTCTGAGCTATATAGCTCAGAGCTCTGAGAAGCATCTTTGTATTTTGGCTCCAAGGAGCCCCATTGGTCCTTAGCAGACCAATGGGGTTCCTTCAAATCAAAAGGAACCCCATTGGTCTGCTAAGGACCAATGGGGCTCCTTGGAGCCCAAATACAAAGATGCTTCTCAGAGCTCTGAGCTATATAGCTCAGAGCTCTGTCGGGTCCGTGCAGGACGCTAAGTCCCCGCAGCTCCCGCTGTCCACCCCGCCCACATCTGTCACCCACATGTCACCCACATGTGAGTGACATGTGGGTGACATGTGGGAGAGGCGGGGAGGGCAGCGGGAGCTGCGGGGACTTAGCGTCCTGCACGGACCGACAGAGCTCTGAGCTATATAGCTCAGAGCTCTGAGAAGCATCTTTGTATTTGGGCTCCAAGGAGCCCCATTGGTCCTTAGCAGACCAATGGGGTTCCTTTTGATTTGAAGGAACCCCATTGGTCTGCCAAGGACCAATGGGGCTCCTTGGAGCCAAAATACAAAGATGCTTCTCAGAGCTCTGAGCTATATAGCTCAGAGCTCTGTCGGGAATGTGTGCAGCGCAGACGCGTATGCGGCGGCGGCGAGTGACGTCGGGTGCGGCGTAGTTACAATGTAACAAAGTTGTTACATTGTAATAACTTTGTTACATTGTAACTGATAGAACATTTCCGAGGCTATTTCGAGGGATCATTTATTTAAAGGGACAGGTAAGTATTAATGGTTAATTAAGAATATTAAAGGACTTTTTTCGTGGTTATGTTTTTTGTTCAATTAAAATACTTTTTCTAAGTGTTTGTGTTTATTTACTTTTAACTCTTAAAGGAAATGGGTAAGGGGTACAAGTACCTCTATACTCATTTCTCCTGGGAGGGGGGGTGGGCATCTGGGGGACCCCTTTTTAAAGGGGACTCCCAGATTCCACCATGAACCTCCCCCCCAGGAAATCGCGGCCTCCACCTCCACCGCCCATCGGAGGTGGAGAAGAGCCCCTTGTCCTTGGATTGGACAAGGGCTCGGAGGGGGAGGGGAAAGCTTGGCTGCCCCTCCCCTTCCGAGACCCCCCAATCCATGGACCATGCGGGCTGGTATAGTCAGGGTGCGGAGCCCCACGCGGCCGGTGCTCCGCATTCTGGCTATCCCAGCCTGCATGGGGGACAAGGGGTTAAAGAGGTCTGGGAGGGGGGACCCCACGTCGTTTTTTTTTAATATTTCCCACACTCAGAACGAAGTAAGTAAAACTCTTCCCACTTGGGGGAATCTATGAAAATAATACACTATTGTTACCTGTGCAAAAAAAACTGACATTTTCTGCATTTAAAAGACATTTTCGCCCTTGAAACTTAAAAATCGATTTTCTCAAAAACTATAAGGTCTTTTTGAAAAAAAAAATTTTCCTCTTATTCCCACTGTTCCCCTTAATATACCCTGGGAATTTGGTGTTCCTAAACTTTAAGCAGGCTTTGCTATTAACCGTTAAATTCGGCGGGTTTTTAAATGTTTACATTTTTCCTTTGAAACTTTAACATCGATTTTCTCAAAAACTATAAGGTCTTTTTGAAAAAAAAAATTTCCTCTTATTCCTCCTGATCTCCTTAATATATTCTCCAAATTTGAGGCTCTTAGCATTTAAGGGGGCTTTGCTATTAACCCTTAAAGTCGGCGGCTTTTTTATATTATACGGAGCGTTACGGTTTAACGCGAAATTACGGTAGCGTTTAATGCGAAATTACGGCATGAACGAAACGCGAAATTACGCGTTGAAAATTACGCTTACGGTATTTTCAATTACGATTTTAATGGCAATTACGCTACTGTAATTTCGCATCGTAATCGCAAATTTCGCATGCGTAATTTTAGTAATGCGAAATTACGAAAATTTCAGCTCAACTCTAGGTGTATGACAACGTTTGGAGAAAGTTTGTAGTTTTCCAATCTTTCCTCATTCGATCCCCTAACACCGAATGTTTCCAATATTCAGTTTCTGCAAAGAGGTTTGGAGTTAGGCCTTGCATACAATACCTTCCGCTCTCATATTTCAGCATTATCTGCAGTTTTAGGGGTCCCTTGGTCAGCGAATGCATTGGTTAAACAGCTCTTCAAGGCTGCCCTAAAGTTAAGACCTCCTAGGAAACCTAGGTTTTCGCAGTGGGACTTTCCACTAGTCCTTGACTTTTTTGTCTGGTTCACCTTTCCTTCCAACGGAAAAATGTTCCTTATACAATTTAACATTGAAAACAGCTTTTCTAATAGCCATAGCCGCCGAAATTCAAGCCTTAAGTTGGAAAGAACCATTCCTGTCCTTTTTTGAGGATCGGATAACCTTAAACCCGGTGGAAGCCTTTCAGCCAAAAGTTTCCTCCTATTTTCATTTGAATCAGGAGTGGACATTACCTTCTTTTAGAGATCCTCTAAACCCAGAGGTTCTACATCCGCTAGATCCGGTCTCAGCAGTAAAGACCTATTTGTTTATTACTGAACACCTTTAGAACGTCAGAAAAGTTATTTGTTCTACCTTCAGGGCCAAACAAGGGAAAAGAAGCCTCTATAAGAACTATAGCCAGGTGGATAGTTTGTACAATCCAGAAGGCATATAAAGCAAAAAATCTGTCACCGCCAGAGATTGTGTCGGCTCACTCTACCAGGGGTATGTCAGCCTCATGGGCGTCTCTGGGAAAGGTATCACTAGAGCGGCCAATTGGCCTTTAACGAATACTTTTATAAAGCATTACAAGATAGGGCCTGCATGCTTGTCAACAGCTTCTTTTGGAAAGACAGTTATTTCCTTAGCCGCTGGACAGTCCTTGTAAATATTTTCTGTATCAGATATCTTTGCTGTGATTAAACTAAAACTGTTTGATGCAGATACCCTCCCTCGTGTTTTCTTTTCTAGTTATTGCCCATATGTCATGCTGCCATGGAGTTGCCAGGGAATCTGGAAAATTGTATACTTACCTTCAGGCAATTTTCCTTTCCTAGCAATACTCCATGGCAGCATACATTCCCACCCTCTTTTAGGCAGCTCGTCCGAGTTAACCACTTCCCGACCGCCCAACGCACAGAGGCAGCCGGAAAGTGGACCCTGCAAGGACCGCCGCATGCACAGAGGCGGTGGTCCTTGTAGGGGCATGGGCAGTACGATCGCGTCTTAATCACCCATCAATCACCCCCTGTCACTGCCACCAATCAATCACCCCCTGTCACTGCCACCCATCAATCAGCCCCTAACCTGCCCCTTGCGGGCAATCTGATCACCCACCCACACCAATAGATCGCCCGCAGATCCGACGTCCGATCACCTCCCAAGTGCAGTGTTTACATCTGTTCTCTACCCTAAACACCCACTAATTACCCATCAATCACCCCCTGTCACTGCTACCTATCAGATTAGACCCCTATCTGCCCCTAGGGCACTCAATCACCCGCCCACACCCTCAGAACGCCCTCAGACCCCAGCCCTGATCACCTCGCCAGTGCATTACTTGCATCTATTCCCCCCTCTAATCACACCTTGAGACACCCATCAATCACCTCCTGTCAACCCCTAGCACACCTACCCATCAGATCAGGCCCTAATTTGCCTCGTGTGGGCTCCTGATCACTCGGCCAAACCCTCAGATCCCCCTCAGACCCCCTTCCGATCACCTCCCCAGTGCATTGATTGCATCTATTTTCCCCTCTAACCACCCCCTGAGACACCCATCAATCACCTCCTGTCACCCCCCTCGCACTCCTATCCATCAGATCAGGCCCAATACAACCTGTCATCTAAAAGGCCACCCTGCTTATGACCGGTTCCACAAAATTCGCCCCCTCATAGACCACTTGTCATCAAAATTTGCAGATGCTTATACCCCTGAACAGTCATTTTGAGACATATGGTTTCCAGACTACTCACGGTTTTGGGCCCGTAAAATGCCAGGGCGGTATAGGAACCCCACAAGTGACCCCATTTTAGAAAAAAAAAAAGACACCCCAAGGTATTCTGTTAGGTGTATGACAAGTTCATAGAAGATTTTATTTTTGTCAAAAGTTAGCGGAAATTGATTTTTATTGTTTTTTTTTCACAAAGTGTCATTTTTCACTAACTTGTGACAAAAAATAAAATCTTCTATGAACTCGCCATACACCTAACGGAATACCTTGGGGTGTCTTCTTTCTAAAATGGGGTCACTTGTGGGGTTCCTATACTGCCCTGGCATTTTAGGTGCCCTAAACCGTGAGGAGTAGTCTAGAAAACAAATGCCTCAAAATGACCTGTGAATAGGACGTTGGGCCCCTTAGCGCACCTAGGCTGCAAAAAAGTGTCACACATGTGGTACCGCCGTACTCAGGAAAAGTAGTATAATGTGTTTTGGGGTGTATTTTTACACATACCCATGCTGGGTGGGAGAAATCTCTCTGTAAATGGACAATCGTGTGTAAAAAAAATCAAACAATTGTCATTTACAGAGATATTTCTCCCACCCAGCATGGGTATGTGTAAAAATACACCCCAAAACACATTATACTACTTCTCCTGAGTACGGCGGTAGCACATGTGTGGCACTTTTTTACACCCCAAGTACGCTAAGGGGCCCAAAATCCAATGAGTACCTTTAGGATTTCACAGGTCATTTTGCGACATTTGGTTTCAAGACTACTCCTCACGGTTTAGGGCCCCTAAAATGTCAGGGCAGTATAGGAACCCCACAAATGACCCCATTCTAGAAAAAAGACACCCAAAGGTATTCCGTTAGGAGTATGGTGAGTTCATAGAAGATTTTATTTTTTGTCACAAATTAGCGGAAAATGACACTTTGTGAAAAAAAACAATTAAAATCAATTTCCGCTAACTTGCGACAAAAAATAAAATCTTCTATGAACTCGCCATACTCCTAACGGAATACCTTGGGGTGTCTTCTTTCTAAAATGGGGTCATTAGTGGGGTTCCTATACTGCCCTGGCATTTTAGGGGCCCTAAACCGTGAGGAGGAGTCTTGAAACAAAAATGACCTGTGAAATCCTAAAGGTACTCATTGGACTTTGGGCCCCTTAGCGCAGTTAGGGTGCAAAAAAGTGCCACACATGTGGTATCGCCGTACTCAGGAGAAGCAGTATAATGTGTTTTGGGGTGTATTTTTACACATACCCATGCTGAGTGGGAGAAATATATCTGTAAATGGACAATTGTGTGTTAAAAAAATCAAACAATTGTCATTTACAGAGATATTTCTCCCACCCAGCATGGGTATGTATAAAAATACACCCCAAAACACTTTATACTACTTCTCCTGAGTACGGCAATACCACATGTGTGGCACTTTTTTGCAGCCTAACTGCGCTAAGGGGCCCAAAGTCCAATGAGCACCTTTAGGCTTTACAGGGGTGCTTACAATTTAGCACCCCCCAAAATGTCAGGACAGTAAACACACCCCAAAGACATCCCAAAGTATTCACTGAGAGGCATAGTGAGTTCATAGAAGATACTATTTTTTTGTCACAAGTAAGCGGAAAATGACACTTTGTGACAAAAAAAAAAGTTTCCATTTCTTCTAACTTGCGACCAAAAAAAAATGAAATCTGCCACGGACTCACTATGCTCCTCTCTAATTACCATGAAGTGTCTACTTTCCAAAATGGGGTAATTTGGGGGTATTTATACTATCCTGGAATTCTAGCCCCTCATGAAACATGTCAGTTGGTCAGAAAAGGCAGAGATGCTGGAAAATGGGAAAATTCACTTTTTGCACCATAGTTTGTAAACGCTATAACTTTTACCCAAACCAATAAATATAGGTTGAATGTTTTTTTTTTTTAATCAAAAACATGTTTGTCCACATTTTTTACGCTGCATGTATACAGAAATTTTACTTTATTTGAAAAATGTCAGCACGGAAAGTTAAAAAAATCATTTTTTTGTCAAAATTCATGTCTTTTTTGATGAATATAATAAAAAGTAAAAATCGCAGCAGCAATCAAATAGCACCAAAAGAAAGCTTTATTAGTGACAAGAAAAGGAGCCAAAATTCATTTAGGTGGTAGGTTGTATGAGCGAGCAATAAACCGTGAAAGCTGCAGTGGTCTGAATGAAAAAAAAGTGCCTGGTCCTTAAGGGGGGTAAAGCCCATGGTCCTCAAGTGGTTAAGGAGTGCTGTCTATGGGTGGAGCTTCCCTTTTATAGTCAGGGTGGTCCTATCTGGCAGTTGCAGGAAGGGAATTGCCCATATGTCATGCTACCATGGAGTATTGCCAGGAAAGGAACATTGCCTGAAGGTAAGTATACAATTTTCCAGAATCACACTGGGTGAAAGTTGCACAGACTGCTCTGGTCTTAAAGTGGCCAGAACTGTCTGGTCCACAAATGGTTAAACAATGTATCATTAAATAATAATAAAACATTTCACATGGTTTTGTTTCTCGCAATACAAAATAAGTAATGCGTCTCTCGCTGGAGTATGCAGGAACACAAAGTTTTACACAGAAAAAAAATGTAAAGTTAAAGAGACTCTGAAAATGGCTTTTTCCCTTTTATTTACAGTATGTGAGGCATGTTTACCTCTGTTAAAATGCCGCTATCCCGCGGCAGAACGAGGGGTCTTTACCCCCCAAATCCCCTCGGGGAGCACTTCCTGTAGAGGCGGAGCTTTCAGCAGCAGCTCTGCCTCTCCACGCGTCTATTAGCGTGGATCGCCGCCTCTCCCCGCCCCTCTCAGTCTTCCTTCACTGAGAGGGGCGGGGGAGAGGCGGAGAACCACCAGCTGATAGACGCGCATGGAGGCAGAGCTGCAGCCAGAAGCTCTGCCTCCATGAGCAGAAAAATCCACGACCAAGAAAGTCGTGGATTTTGCAGGGGGGATTTGGGGGGTAAAGACCCCTCATTCTGCCGAGGGATAGCAGCGTTTTAACAGGGGCAAACATGCCTCACATTAATAAAAGGGAAAAAGACATTTTTAAACCGGCTTCAGTGTTTCTTTAAGTGAAGGTACTAGCTAACCGTGTGTACACCTGACAGGCAATCATGTCGTGTGAGTCAGGCGTCTGTTGTCTCTACTCCTCTTGTTGCATCCTGCTTAGACATGAGGTGTCCCGTTGCATCATGGGAGATTACAGGAATTTCTTCTTTGTATTCAATTATGTCCATGACACTGTATTTATTTATTTATTTTTTAAAGGACACACTAACTAACTGATATCACCTCAGAGGAAAATTAGAATTAAAAATAGCAGCCACACTAGGCATTGCCTGAAAAATTGAGCAGTTACCTGCCTAAACATTTGAAATAGCAGCCACATAAGGTGAAGCCAGAAAAATTGAGCAGTTACCTGCCTAAACATTTGAAATTTGTTTTGGAGTAAAGCCATTTGAAGTAAGACCAAACAACATACTGGGTGGTGGCGGACAGAGCAGGAAAGCTGTGCCTGTGGCCAGGGCAGACATGAGGCCTGAAGTAGCTGGCATACGACAGCCGACAGGGTAATAATGGGTAACATTCAATCAAATTAGGACCATATTACAAGTCAGTAATGTAACCCTGTGGTATCCATGACTCGTTAATTTTTATAAGGTGCAAGTAACCAACGCTGCTTTGGGGTAGGAGACTTCGCTTGTCTGTCATAGTCCCTCCAGCTGCACTAAGGGCTGGTTCACATTGCACAAAAAATGGAGTGTTAAGCGGAGCGGAGAAGCGTATCTGTATACGGATGCAATACATTTCAATGGGAAAGTTCACATTGGTATTATAAAAAGGATCCGCTTCCTATGTTCTGCTAAACTGATCGGACGTTCCCGACCTGTACCATTTTCACGGAACTGACACGGACCTGAACGCTGAACATATGCAATGTATCTCAATGGAAAACGGACAATACTGATCCCATTGGCTAGAAAACGTACCTGAATCGTACCACAAGATCACTTCCTGTTTTGAATTTTTCTACTTCCGGGGCACAGATCGATGCACACCACGCCAGACAGCAGGTTCCAGGCTGTCTGTCTGCTGCATAGGCACACTGCAACATAGGCCCATTGCAAGCCACATCACCCATCCACTGCATGGCTGCTGGAAGCTACACCACTCGCTAATTCAGTGTGGAGGACCTGATAGTGGTTGTGGAAAAACACCCTCAACTCTATGATAAGGGGCACCCAGACTATCCAAACCACAACAAGACCCGAAAAATTTGGGAGAAAATTGCTTGCCAGTACTGCCCGGAATTCGACAAATTGTCTGCACCCAGGAAGAACAGAAAAGGTAATTAGTTTTGCCATTTAGTACCTGTATGTGTCAGGTGTGGGAGTAGAAGGGGCACCTTGTTTAAACAAAAAAAACCCTCAAATCATGTGAAAACTAAAAACAGTCATTGAAAACCACAGCAAACAAAATAGAAACATAACCCCACAACCAAGTCCCCTCCCCGCCTCCCCTCCCCCTCTCTACCGACCACTCCCCCCCCACCCCCGTAACAATAATAACCAACAAAACTAAATGAACCGTTCCTGCCAAGCTACCAGTCCCTGTGGTGTCAGGAAGAATTCTGACAGCTTGTCACGGTTGTTCAATGCCTGTGCACTACCCTGGTGGCATATCTGCGCATCCGTGGAAGGTAGTCTTGGTCTAGGTGGTCGATGTTATAACCTTCCTCCTGCCGGACGTAGTTGTGTAGAATGAACGCGGCCTTGACCACACAAATGGCATTGTCCGGTTTCAACTGGATGGGTGTGTGAAATATTCGCCACTTGTTGGCCATGATGCCAAACGTGCACTTTACCATACGTCAGGCACGACTCAACCGATAGTTGAAAATCCTCTGTCGGTGAGTCAGCCCTCTCTGTCCGTAGGGCCTCATGACATCTTGGGATAACGCAAAGGCCTCATCCCCGATGAAAATGAAAGGGTAGCTGGGGGAAGCAGTCCCAGGCCAAGGATTGTCACCAAGGAGGTCAAGTTTGTCTTCCTGCAATCGTCTGTACATTCGTGAGTTTTGAAAGATTGCAGAGTCACTTGCACTGCCGAATGACCACACATCGATGTATACAAATTTGTAATCAGCATCTGTCACGGCAAGTAGTACGATGCTGAAATACTTTTGTAATTGTAATAGGAGCTGCCACTCATCCTCTGTTTCCGGATGTTTCTGCATCCGGATATGCTAGCCATCGATAGCCCCAATACAATTTGGGAAATTGCAGCGGGTCCAAAACCGCTCCGCCACTTCTTTCCATTTTTTCCTGTCAGGGACCGGCATGTATTGGGGACAAAGTTTTTCCCAGATGGCTTTGCAAGTCCGGGTGACGATGTATGAGATCATGCTTTTTCCCATGTGAAAGGTCAGATGGAGGGAGGAATAGCTCTGACCTGTCGCCAGAAACCTAGACAGGAATAAAGAAAAATATGTTAGTGTACGTCATTTGCTGATTGTAATATATTTTTATTATTTATACCTTTCAGTTGAAAAATACAAGACTAAGTGGCGAAGCATCAGAGATAATTTCAGCAAAGAACTTAAAGCGGAACAGAGGAGTGGACGTGGCTCTTCACGCAGAGTTCCCTATTGCTACACGGCCCAATTGAGCTTTCTGCGAAAGTACATCGAGCCCAGAAGGTAAGTAATCATAATTGTGTTGACTGTTGATGGTCCTTAATGGCAGGTTTGTAAAGCAATGTGCAATTGTGCTACCTTGCCAGTGGCAATAGTATACCCAAGGCTTCTTGCTGTAGGAACAAACACATTATGTCTTGGACTTCCATGTTGGAAGTTTTTGCACTTTTTTGTAAAGTTTGATAAGGTAATTTTAGAGAAATTGTACTGTACAGCACATGGCACACTGCTTTCCGAACCTGCCACCAGTGGTGCTCAGCAGAGCTCGAATATTCGAGTAGCTCGAATATTCGAGCTCTTTTTCAGCTATTCGAGCTCGGTATTCGAGCTCCGAATAGCTGCAGCTATTCGAATGGGCTATTCGAGTAAACGCGAATAGCCCATTCACTATTCGAGCTATTCGAGCAAACGGCGCTATTCGAGCTCGAATACCGAGCTCGAATAGCGTCATAGCCCAGATTGATGTCCTTAGAGCCAATCAGAGGGCTCCCAGGCCCTCTGACGGCAGCCAATCACAGAGGGGGACCCTGGCCAGCCCCTACCCTATAAATAGCGGCCGCCATGTTCCGTTTCTCCGTCCTTGCCTGAGACTTGCATAGAGAGAGAGTTGCTCCTTTGTGCTTTGGCTTAGCAAGAGCTCTATTGTGGTCATTTACCTAGCGTTTTTGCTCACATACACCTCCTATACACACCTATATTGTTGTTAGTTAGATAGACATTGTATTTTAGTTAGTAGCTTTTATGTTACATAGAGACAGGCCAGCTGCTGCAGGCTTACAGCTTTAGGCCTCAGGGCCTGCCTGTGTGGGCAGCTGTCCTCCTGTCCTCTGTTAGTTTATTTCTCATTAGTATTAGACAGTATTAGACAGTATTATATAGTATTAGACAGTATTTCTGCTGTCCTTTACTACTTAGTGATTGTATTTTGTATTGTAGTTATATACTGTAACTGTACTAGGACACTCACTGTCACTGTTCATAGGCTACTAGCTCCTGCGTGTGCTTGCACTCACTGTCTGTGTACACACACTCTATTTCCTTCTGAATAGTTATATACTGTAACTGTACTAGGACACTCACTATCACTGTTCATAGGCTACTAGCTCCTGCGTGTGCTTGCACTCACTGTCTGTGTACTGTACACACACTCTATTTCCTTCTGAATAGTTATATACTGTAACTGTACTAGCAGGGCCGGATTTGTACTTTTTACCGCCCAAGGCCAACTATACCATCTGTATGGTTGTTATCTCTCTGTGCCCCAATGAGAATTCACCTTACTTTCCATCATTGGTGTCACAGACAATAGCTATTTTAGTAATACGTGTATAGATTAGAAGTTATGTTTTGAAATGTTATGTTATGCTTGGCATCTCATTAATGATGGACCCATTGCGTTACCATGAGAGTTAGACTGATGTATACCTGCAGGATAGAGCTTACAGGTCTTGCAGGGACGGCACAAGTACAGGACAGAGAGTTCAAAGGTTAAAGCTGTTCTTGTAGATAGGGATGACTGCATAGAACAGCTTTCCTGCCCCTCACTGAGCCGCCCCTAAACTTCTGGTGCCCTAGGCCATGGCCTATGTGGCCTTGCCAGAAATCCGGCCCTGTGTACTAGGACACTCACTGACTGTCACTGTTCATAGGCTAGCTCCTGCGTGTGCGTGCACTCACTCACTGTCTGTGTACTGTACACACACTCTATTTCCTTCTGAATAGTTATATACTGTAACTGTACTAGGACACTCACTGACTGTCACTGTTCATAGGCTAGCTCCTGCGTGTGCGTGCACTCACTGTCTGTGTACTGTACACACACTTTATTTCCTTCTGAATAGTTATATACTGTAACTGTACTAGGACACTCACTGACTGTCACTGTTCATAGGCTACTAGCTCCTGCGTGTGCGTGCACTCACTGTCTGTGTACTGTACACACACTCTATTTCCTTCTGAATAGTTATATACTGTAACTGTACTAGGACACTCACTGACTGTCACTGTTCATAGGCTAGCTCCTGCGTGTGCGTGCACTCACTGTCTGTGTACTGTACACACACTTTATTTCCTTCTGAATAGTTATATACTGTAACTGTACTAGGACACTCACTGACTGTCACTGTTCATAGGCTACTAGCTCCTGCGTGTGCGTGCACTCACTGTCTGTGTACTGTACACACACTCTATTTCCTTCTGAATAGTTATATACTGTAACTGTACTAGGACACTCACTGACTGTCACTGTTCATAGGCTAGCTCCTGCGTGTGCGTGCACTCACTCACTGTCTGTGTACTGTACACACACTCTATTTCCTTCTGAATAGTTATATACTGTAACTGTACTAGGACACTCACTGACTGTCACTGTTCATAGGCTAGCTCCTGCGTGTGCGTGCACTCACTCACTGTCTGTGTACTGTACACACACTCTATTTCCTTCTGAATAGTTATATACTGTAACTGTACTAGGACACTCACTGACTGTCACTGTTCATAGGCTAGCTCCTGCGTGTGTGTGCACTCACTCACTGTCTGTGTACTGTACACACACTCTATTTCCTTCTGAATAGTTATATACTGTAACTGTACTAGGACACTCACTGACTGTCACTGTTCATAGGCTAGCTCCTGCGTGTGCGTGCACTCACTGTCTGTGTACTGTACACACACTCTATTTCCTTCTGAATAGTTATATACTGTAACTGTACTAGGACACTCACTGACTGTCACTGTTCATAGGCTAGCTCCTGCGTGTGCGTGCACTCACTGTCTGTGTACTGTACACACACTCTATTTCCTTCTGAATAGTTATATACTGTAACTGTACTAGGACACTCACTGTCACTGTTCATAGGCTACTAGCTCCTGCGTGTGTGTGTGTGCACTCACTGTCTGTGTACTGTACACACACTCTATTTCCTTCTGATTACTGATTGATTATTGTAAATTCTACTTCCTGACAGTTACTACTTACTTACTGTAGTAGGGACACTCACTCAGTCACTGTTCATAGGCTAGCTCCTGCACGTGTGTGCGCGTGCGTGCACTCACTGTCTGTAGTGTACACACACTCTATTTCCTTGTGATTACTACTGATTATTGTAACTTCTAGTTGTACTTCCTGACTGTTACTACTTACTTACTGTACTAGGGACACTCACTCACTCTCTGTTCATAGGCCAGCTCCTGCGCGTGTTTGCGCGTGCGTGCACTCACTGTCTGTAGTGTACACACACTCTATTTCCTTGTGATTACTACTGATTATTGTAACTGCTAGTTGTACTTCCTGACTGTTACTACTTACTTACTGTACTAGGGAGTCGGGACACTCACTCAGTCACCTCACCCACCAACCCACTCCATTAAAGTACCCCACTTTTCACCCGCCCTTTTCAAAAACTTTTGTGTTTACGCCCAAAACATCGAAGATGTCTGGAAGTGGCAGCCAGCGCAGTTTGGGCAAGGGGAAGGGCAGCAAGGGAATCAGGAGGAGAGGGAGCAGCATTGTGGCAAGCCACGGGCGCGGCCGCGCCACCATGCACAGTTCCGCAGCAGCAGCGTCAGTGGCTAACATTCCTCCCATAGCCACTGGGGATGTCGTCCTCAGCAGCTCTGAGGAGGAGGAGGAGGATGCGCTTGTGGGCCTTGCAAGGAGGCGCATCATTGCAAGCATTGGCAGCAGTAGGCAGGTCCCACAGCCTGCTGGTGTCTCAGGCTCAGCAGCAGCAGCAGCAGCATCTGCCAGTACCACCACCAGCCGCACCCAAGCCCCCCCCCCCCCCCCCAACCACCACAGGGAGACAGGCAGCAGCGGTTCCATGCCGTAGGGGGTCGTTTTTGTCACCAATCTGGCGTTTTTTCACCATGCCCACAGTGTACAGCAAGTACGCCACTTGCAACCACTGTCAGCGGAAGTTGAGCAGAGGTGCAGACCCCTTAAAGTTCAGCACCAGCTCGCTCATCAACCACCTTGCTGCGAAACATTTCCACCAGCATGAGGAGTTCCAGAGGCTGAAGGCATCTGGTGCTGGCAGTGGCACCACACCCATCACTGCACAGCCTTCAGCAGCAGCAGCAGCAACAGCAGCCACCCGCCCTCCTGCTCCTCCAGCAGCACCAGCAGGAGTGCGGAAACGCACTGCTCCTCCCCCCTCTGCAACTCCTGCCGCCGACACTGAGGCCTGTTCTGGCAGCCAGTCCTCAGTGGCCTCCTCTGCTGTGTCTGCTGATTCCCGTGCCAGCAAAAGGCCACGCCAGAGCCTTTTGAGCGAGTCCTTCCAGGGGGTGGTTAGGGCTCTGCCTCCCAGCAGCCGTCGCGTGCGGCAGCTGAACGGCTTGCTGGCACGGGCCATGTGCTCCCAACTCCTGCCGTACACGCTTGTGCAGGAGGGGAGCGACATGCGTGCGCTGCTTGCTTGTGCAGCCCCAGACTGGCAGCTCCCCAGCAGACACTTCTTCGCCCGCAAGGCCATTCCTGCACTGCACCGCTTTGTGATGGCCAATGTGGAGCGAGGGCTGGAGCACGCGGTTGGTGAAAGGGTCCACGTCACCATGGACTCCTGGAGCAGCCGCTTCGGGACAGGCCGCTACCTGTCTTTCACTGTCCACTGGGTCAGCTTGGTGGAAGGGGGTGAGGATGGGAGAGCAGCAGCGGGCACAGCAGCAGCAACACAGTGGGTGGTGCCCCCCCGCAGGGTCAGGGGAACTGCAGCAGGTTCCTCCGTTCCTCTGCCATCCTCCGGCACACCTGGCCAAACCCCCTGCCTCAGCAGCAGCGTGAAGGCCCGCCACTGCCAAGCGCTGCTGCACTTGGTCAGCCTTGGGAAGACCAAGCTGACGGCAACCTATGTGTTGGCCAAACTCCAGGAGCAGGAGAGGATTTGGCTGACCCCCAGAGGCCTCAGAGTCGGAGAGGTGGTGGCCGACAATGGGGCCAATCTGGTTGCCGCAATAGACAGGGGAAACCTGACCCACATCCCCTGTCTTGCCCACGTGCTGAACCTGGTGGTGCAAAAGTTCTTGCGCACCTACCAGGGGATGGGCGAACTGCTGGAAACGGCAAGGAACATTGTGCGTCACTTCCGGCGCTCGGCTGCAGCCTGTGCGAGCCTGGAAGACGTGCAAAAGGAGCTGGAGCTGCCACGCCATCGGCTGATCCTTGACGTTCCGACTCGCTGGAACTCCACCCTGGCGATTTTGGAGCGTCTGGTTGAACAGAAGCACGCTGTCAACCAGTACCTTGCCCTGGCCACTGTTTCCGCCGCTCAGAGAAGGGACAAGACCAGCAACATCCCGTCCATCGTCCCCGATGATGACTGGAGGCACATGCAGCAGGTGTGCTTAGTGCTGGCTCCCTTTCTGCAGGCCACTAACATGGTGAGCAGGGACCATGCTATGGTCTGCGAGTGGGTGCCCCTGGTTTGTCTGCTGAACAGGGCCCTCGATGCTTTGCTGGAACAGGGAGCGGCAGCCTTGGACCAGCAGGAGCGGCAAGCAGCTGCACAGTCCACCTCTGAGGGGGAGGAGGACTTGGTGGAGGTCCCTGACCTTGCTGCTGATGAGGGGGATCAGCACAGCGCAGCTGAGTTGGTGCGGGGGTGGAGAGAGGATGAGGCGGCAGAGGAGGAGGATGAGGAGGACAGCACTGCCGTCGATGTGCCAGCACATGTGGCCCGCCTCTTCCCAATGGCAGCGCACATGCTGGCGTGCCTGCGCAAGGACCCCAGGGTGATCCAGATGAAGCAGAGGGAGGACATCTGGATCAGCATGATGTTGGACCCACGCCTCAAGGGGAAGTTGAGCCAGTTCCTGCCGCCTGCAGGAGGAGACCCAGCGCAACAAATAAGGAGCTTGCAGCAGGCCCTTGTTGAGCGCTTGGAGGAAGCCTTCCCCCAGCCTTCCACCCCCACTGTCCAGCAGCCAGCACAGAGGCAGCAGCAGGTGCCTGCATCCAGCAGCAAGCGCCCCACAGACCTGCTGTCTCTCAGCCACGAGCTCTACAGGACTGTAGAGGCTCCGGCAGCAGTGACTAGAGAGGAGGTGCATGATGCAGCAGCATCCTCCTCCGGTCACAGCCAGCGCCTGACCCGCATGGTGGCTGACTACATGGGGTCTTACAGCGGGCTTGACAGCGATGCCCCTGTTGATCCCATGGAGTATTGGGTCAAGCGCCTGGAGATCTGGAGCGAGCTGGCGCAGTACGCCCTGGAAGTGCTGTCCTGCCCCCCTTCCAGCGTGCTGTCCGAGCGCTGCTTCAGTGCAGCTGGTGGCGTGGTCACCGAGAAACGCTCACGTCTGTCTCACAAGTCTGTGGACAGACTGACGTTTCTCAAGATGAACCAGGCGTGGGTGGAAGGCGAGTTCCTGGCCCCTGTTGTCGGCGAGAGGGGGACATGAACTGGCTAAGAACCATCGTTAATGTGCCTTACCACCCTTTACCACCTCCTGGCTCCTGCTCACTAAGCCAGCCTGGTTCAGTTTGACTATTACGTCGCCTGCAGCCACACATTTTACACCTACAGTGGGCTGCTGTGTACTGCCCTTCTGCTGTCTGTCTGTGTTTCCCACTGACAGGGTACACAGAATTACATTCTGCTGCCACTCTGCCACCAGCTATTACGTCAAACAATAGCTATATATCTGTGTAATTGGTTGTACAAACAAAACCAAAAAACATTAAAAAAAAAAAAAAAAAGGTTTAATTTTTCTGAGGTGCCCGGGTTGAAAACTGTGTTGTCCCAGTTGTGTATTGGACACGATGTGGGCTGCACGACCGCTGTCTGGGACCTCCTGTTGTGTTTATTTACAGCCCTGGTATCACCGCTAGGTACCAGGGCTATTATGTCACGCTAAAAAACAACAGAGGGACAAAAACCAGTATATACTGCTCAAAAAACTGCACTTTATTAACTAAATTTAAAAGGACACACACATATCATTGCATTGATGTAGGGAATAGCCTAACATACTGCGGATAGAAGTATTGAAAAATGCAATACTAGGTGCTGCAACTGTCCAAGACAGTGGATAGAATCCCAAATTGAATAGCAATTCCTAGAATGAAAATTGGCGCCATGCGCCTGCCAACTAGATTTAAAGGTATAATAAACTCCTGGCAATAATAAACACTCCCATATAAAGAAGACAATAGCCCAAGCTGTTTAATATGGTTGCCCATATAAATCCAGGCAATGTTTGGGGGCCTTGGTGACGCCCTGACTGGATTCCCGTGAGGAGACCTAATATTATTACGCACACAATATGGTCAGTAACCACTCACAGGGGGCAGAACTGGGCGTGCCCAAATTGTCCCCATATAGTGCTATATATTGAAAGACCCTGGTAACGCCCAAATTAAATCCCGCGAGGAGACCCAGGTATAGTAACACACAATAAGGTCAATAACCACTCACGAGGGGCAAAGATGGGCGTGACCAAGATGGTCCAATCTAGAGTGCTGATGATAAATTGAAATCACTCCCCCATGCAGGGACACATATACCGGACTATGAAATCATGAATTCCCACAGATCTAAAACAAAGAGGGTCTTGGTGACACCCAAATTAAATTCCCGTGAGGAGACCTGAGAATTACCACACAATAAGGTCATAACCACTCACAGGGAGCCCGGATAGGTGTGACCAATATGGTCCAATTATCATATTGCCAGTTTAAACATTATAGGCAGGATAAAGCCATATTTCATAATCATAATAGGAGTATTGAGGACACCAATACTAAACACTGTGAGTATGGCAATGTGAGGAAACCAATGTGGTGAACCGCTGTAGGTTATAGCCACTCACAGGAAGATAGAACGGTGTGATCAATATGATCTAATGAGCTATTCATAGAATAGATGGGAGCCGATTGACTGATAACATTGCATAGCAACTAACCAAAAACACATAAGGTTTGCCAATAAGGAGGTCGCCAATAGAAGACTAATATTTGCATAAGTCTCCCTGTATTGCCATGAAAAAGAGGATTGAATCCGGTAAACATAAGTTCAGTCACAATGCAATTACTTGGATAGTAGAAAAAATATATTGTCTCCATGCTACCGCCCAGAGGGCTCCATGATGTATCGTAAGCTGGAGATTCCAAGTCCAAGGTCGCTGTGAATAAATTCCAGATATATGAAGCAATATCAGGGGTACAGTTATCCAGAGAAAAGCATATTCTGTTGGTGCATCCCGTTACTGGAATATGCAGAAAACCCTGAACATTATTGTTTGCGTTCAAGCTGCCAGCAGGGCTATATTTGATTGGTAAGTGCTACCGTTACAGCAATCATTAATTATGGCATATTGTAGTGACTTAAGCCAGTATATTTTGAGTGGCTGCAGAGTCCTAGTCACGTCAACCCGCCAATGCTGTGGCACAATATATCAAACGCCGCAATCCAGCGGATAGATGCAAAGTCACGGTGTTGTAATCAATAGCCCATGCTTGTTAAAAGTTTTCACTTATCTGATCCGATGGTGTGGCTTGAATTCGCAAGCTGTATATGGTAGGTGGCAGTTCAGGATAAGTCTATTATGGCAACCGGAGGGAACTCCCGCATAGAATGATGGCGACCACGCGGAGCTCCCGCATACCGTAATGGCAGCGGTCTGTTGCGTTCAGTCAGCGGCTCCCAACAAGATACTGCGTAGCATGACGTCTACGCGTTTCGCCCCGCCCACCGGAGCTTCGTCAGGACGTGCTACGTCTTCACGTCAACTGTAACAATCTCCCTCAATTTATACCACCCCGTCTAACTGGCAAATTTCCAAGAAGACTCCATCTAGTGGTGGAGATATAGTAACAGCTCACAAAGTATTTTAGAGACATCTTGTGGTCTAGAACAAACACTACAATAGAAATTAAATAAAGCTGGTAACAATAGGCATATATAGACAATGGCACTATTATGGATCTGATCTCAGCCATACAACCATATAAGTAGACTAATTGTACATATTACATAGTGACTTTTTCCAGGAACACTATTGGGGTCATATCAGCATTTGTGCTATCTATTGTATGATACTCATTTCAAGAACACCTTTAAATTTAAATCCACATTTAGCCCCAAAGGAACCAAGGTTTTGAGCTGATAGATCCAAAAGCTTTCTTTTTTAATTAGTTGGGCTTTCATGTTACGGTATCTCATACCAGGATCTAGGCGATAAATAGCCTTGAATTTCAAACCAGTTGGATCAGAATTGTGGAACTCAGCAAAGTGGGAAGCTATAGGTGTTTTATCTCTTTTCTCCTCCTTCGCTGAGTCCACTATAGCCCGTACGTGTTCTTGTATTCTGGTCCGTAGTTCTCTTTCTGTTTTGCCCACATAATGCTTATTGCAGGGACAAGTCATCTGGTATACAACATATGTACTTAAACAATCAACAGGGCCCCTGATACTGTAGATTTTATCTCCTGTGGAATTAGAAAAAGTATCAGTTCTGTCTACATATTGGCAAACAGAACATTTCCTACAAGGTGTCATTCCATTCCGTTTTTTAAAAAAAGGAGAAGTTTTTTCACTTTTATATTCAGATTGAGTGAGAATGGCCGCCAAGTTTTTATTGTGTCTTGCTGTAAGTAAGGGGCGTGGGCCTATTATTTCAGCTATTTTTGCATCATTTAGCAGAATAGGCCAGAAACGTTGCAAAGTGTCCCTAAACTTGTTCCAATGAGGGCCATATGTGGCAACAAGTCTAGGACAGAACTGTACATTAATACGCGATTTTTTTATTAGGAGGTCATCTCGATCAGTTTTAAGGGCCCTATAATAAGCGGATTTCAAAAGTTTGTTAGGATAGCCTCTGGCTTTCAATCTCAACTTTAAGTCTAACGCCTCCTTTTTAAAAGTATCAGTGTTACTACAGTTTCTCCTGAGGCGCAGAAATTGCCCTATCGGAACCGCAGACTTTTGTGAAGGTAAGTGGGCACTCTGATAGTGTAAAAGTGTATTCCCAGCCGTGGGTTTTCGAAATGTGGATGTTGAAATGCCGTCATCCTCCCGCCTGACACGGACATCTAGAAATTCTAACTCTTTCTCACTGGACTTATAAGTCAGAAAGATATTATAAGTATTACAGTTCAAACGGGATACAAAATCATCCAAGTCATCGGCCGACCCTGTCCAAAGCAAAAACACATCGTCCACATAGCGTAGCCAGAGGGCGGCATGCTCCCGATACGCCCGGTCCACATAGACCACCTCCTCCTCCCATGCGCCCAAATGGAGACAGGCGTATGATGGGGAGCAGGCCGCCCCCATGGCCACGCCCCGCCGCTGTCGATAGTATCGATGATTAAACGTAAAAAAATTATTCATCAAGATAAATTGTAACAATGTGTCCACAAAGTCATTGTGGGCATCCTGGTCTGGATAAAACCGGGTCATGAACTTTTTAACTGCCCGTCTTCCCACATCATTTGGAATGGATGTGAAAAGGGACTCCACATCCAAACTTACCAAAATCGCCTCAAGGTTGAATATGGAGACACCACAACTCTGGGCTTGACAGGTGAGCATATGGGGTACACCGACGTTGATGATTTTGAGATAATTGAGGGGATGGAGGAAGAGGAGATGGGTTTTGAACACAGCTTCCCCCTTCATACTAATATGAAACCAGTTTCTGAATACATGCCATCTATGTCAAAAAACAAATATGTCACACTGTTCAACGAATGTGTCATGAAAGAAATTGAGACCTGGCAAACACAGGACCCCATCCCAGATAACTTGTCACCAAGTGAACGCAAATCCCTTAATAAGTTGAAGAATCTTAAAGATATAATAATTAAAAAAAGTGACAAGGGCGGAAATATAGTCTTGATGCCAAAGGAAATGTATTTAAAAGAGATTAATCGGCAATTGGCAGATCTGGATTGTTACGAACCGGTCAGGATCAATCCATTTCCCCAGTTGAAGGCTGAATTGAACGTTCGGCTTGAGTGGGGATACCTGGACAATGTTCTCACTGAAGTAGAACTTAAAGCTCTAAGAGTCGATCAATATGTCGTCCCGACTATCTACATACAGCCAAAGATTCATAAAAACCCGACGTGCCCTCCAGGACGCCCAATTATTGCCGCTATAAATTCCCCAACTGAAAAAATAGCACAATACGTTGATAAAAAACTGCAGCCCATGGTCGAGATGCTGCCATCTTTCGTCCTAGACACTATGCAGCTCCTGCATAAGCTTAAATCTGTAACCATACCCAAACAGGCGATTTTGGTAAGTTTGGATGTGGAGTCCCTTTTCACATCCATTCCAAATGATGTGGGAAGACGGGCAGTTAAAAAGTTCATGACCCGGTTTTATCCAGACCAGGATGCCCACAATGACTTTGTGGACACATTGTTACAATTTATCTTGATGAATAATTTTTTTACGTTTAATCATCGATACTATCGACAGCGGCGGGGCGTGGCCATGGGGGCGGCCTGCTCCCCATCATACGCCTGTCTCCATTTGGGCGCATGGGAGGAGGAGGTGGTCTATGTGGACCGGGCGTATCGGGAGCATGCCGCCCTCTGGCTACGCTATGTGGACGATGTGTTTTTGCTTTGGACAGGGTCGGCCGATGACTTGGATGATTTTGTATCCCGTTTGAACTGTAATACTTATAATATCTTTCTGACTTATAAGTCCAGTGAGAAAGAGTTAGAATTTCTAGATGTCCGTGTCAGGCGGGAGGATGACGGCATTTCAACATCCACATTTCGAAAACCCACGGCTGGGAATACACTTTTACACTATCAGAGTGCCCACTTACCTTCACAAAAGTCTGCGGTTCCGATAGGGCAATTTCTGCGCCTCAGGAGAAACTGTAGTAACACTGATACTTTTAAAAAGGAGGCGTTAGACTTAAAGTTGAGATTGAAAGCCAGAGGCTATCCTAACAAACTTTTGAAATCCGCTTATTATAGGGCCCTTAAAACTGATCGAGATGACCTCCTAATAAAAAAATCGCGTACTAATGTACAGTTCTGTCCTAGACTTGTTGCCACATATGGCCCTCATTGGAACAAGTTTAGGGACACTTTGCAACGTTTCTGGCCTATTCTGCTAAATGATGCAAAAATAGCTGAAATAATAGGCCCACGCCCCTTACTTACAGCAAGACGCAATAAAAACTTGGCGGCCATTCTCACTCAATCTGAATATAAAAGTGAAAAAACTTCTCCTTTTTTTAAAAAACGGAATGGAATGACACCTTGTAGGAAATGTTCTGTTTGCCAATATGTAGACAGAACTGATACTTTTTCTAATTCCACAGGAGATAAAATCTACAGTATCAGGAGCCCTGTTGATTGTTTAAGTACATATGTTGTATACCAGATGACTTGTCCCTGCAATAAGCATTATGTGGGCAAAACAGAAAGAGAACTACGGACCAGAATACAAGAACACGTACGGGCTATAGTGGACTCAGCGAAGGAGGAGAAAAGAGATAAAACACCTATAGCTTCCCACTTTGCTGAGTTCCACAATTCTGATCCAACTGGTTTGAAATTCAAGGCTATTTATCGCCTAGATCCTGGTATGAGATACCGTAACATGAAAGCCCAACTAATTAAAAAAGAAAGCTTTTGGATCTATCAGCTCAAAACCTTGGTTCCTTTGGGGCTAAATGTGGATTTAAATTTAAAGGTGTTCTTGAAATGAGTATCATACAATAGATAGCACAAATGCTGATATGACCCCAATAGTGTTCCTGGAAAAAGTCACTATGTAATATGTACAATTAGTCTACTTATATGGTTGTATGGCTGAGATCAGATCCATAATAGTGCCATTGTCTATATATGCCTATTGTTACCAGCTTTATTTAATTTCTATTGTAGTGTTTGTTCTAGACCACAAGATGTCTCTAAAATACTTTGTGAGCTGTTACTATATCTCCACCACTAGATGGAGTCTTCTTGGAAATTTGCCAGTTAGACGGGGTGGTATAAATTGAGGGAGATTGTTACAGTTGACGTGAAGACGTAGCACGTCCTGACGAAGCTCCGGTGGGCGGGGCGAAACGCGTAGACGTCATGCTACGCAGTATCTTGTTGGGAGCCGCTGACTGAACGCAACAGACCGCTGCCATTACGGTATGCGGGAGCTCCGCGTGGTCGCCATCATTCTATGCGGGAGTTCCCTCCGGTTGCCATAATAGACTTATCCTGAACTGCCACCTACCATATACAGCTTGCGAATTCAAGCCACACCATCGGATCAGATAAGTGAAAACTTTTAACAAGCATGGGCTATTGATTACAACACCGTGACTTTGCATCTATCCGCTGGATTGCGGCGTTTGATATATTGTGCCACAGCATTGGCGGGTTGACGTGACTAGGACTCTGCAGCCACTCAAAATATACTGGCTTAAGTCACTACAATATGCCATAATTAATGATTGCTGTAACGGTAGCACTTACCAATCAAATATAGCCCTGCTGGCAGCTTGAACGCAAACAATAATGTTCAGGGTTTTCTGCATATTCCAGTAACGGGATGCACCAACAGAATATGCTTTTCTCTGGATAACTGTACCCCTGATATTGCTTCATATATCTGGAATTTATTCACAGCGACCTTGGACTTGGAATCTCCAGCTTACAATACATCATGGAGCCCTCTGGGCGGTAGCATGGAGACAATATATTTTTTCTACTATCCAAGTAATTGCATTGTGACTGAACTTATGTTTACCGGATTCAATCCTCTTTTTCATGGCAATACAGGGAGACTTATGCAAATATTAGTCTTCTATTGGCGACCTCCTTATTGGCAAACCTTATGTGTTTTTGGTTAGTTGCTATGCAATGTTATCAGTCAATCGGCTCCCATCTATTCTATGAATAGCTCATTAGATCATATTGATCACACCGTTCTATCTTCCTGTGAGTGGCTATAACCTACAGCGGTTCACCACATTGGTTTCCTCACATTGCCATCCTCACAGTGTTTAGTATTGGTGTCCTCAATACTCCTATTATGATTATGAAATATGGCTTTATCCTGCCTATAATGTTTAAACTGGCAATATGATAATTGGACCATATTGGTCACACCTATCCGGGCTCCCTGTGAGTGGTTATGACCTTATTGTGTGGTAATTCTCAGGTCTCCTCACGGGAATTTAATTTGGGTGTCACCAAGACCCTCTTTGTTTTAGATCTGTGGGAATTCATGATTTCATAGTCCGGTATATGTGTCCCTGCATGGGGGAGTGATTTCAATTTATCATCAGCACTCTAGATTGGACCATCTTGGTCACGCCCATCTTTGCCCCTCGTGAGTGGTTATTGACCTTATTGTGTGTTACTATACCTGGGTCTCCTCGCGGGATTTAATTTGGGCGTTACCAGGGTCTTTCAATATATAGCACTATATGGGGACAATTTGGGCACGCCCAGTTCTGCCCCCTGTGAGTGGTTACTGACCATATTGTGTGCGTAATAATATTAGGTCTCCTCACGGGAATCCAGTCAGGGCGTCACCAAGGCCCCCAAACATTGCCTGGATTTATATGGGCAACCATATTTAACAGCTTGGGCTATTGTCCTCTTTATATGGGAGTGTTTATTATTGCCAGGAGTTTATTATACCTTTAAATCTAGTTGGCAGGCGCATGGCACCAATTTTCATTCTAGGAATTGCTATTCAATTTGGGATTCTATCCACTGTCTTGGACAGTTGCAGCACCTAGTATTGCATTTTTCAATACTTCTATCCGCAGTATGTTAGGCTATTCCCTACATCAATGCAATGATATGTGTGTGTCCTTTTAAATTTAGTTAATAAAGTGCAGTTTTTTGAGCAGTATATACTGGTTTTTGTCCCTCTGTTGTTTTTTAGTTCCTTTCACCAGTGCTGGTACCTGCATCTTAAGGATACACCTGACTAGTACACCCTCTCTTTTTTTGTTTTTTGTATTATGTCACGCTGCCTGCCTGCTGCCACACTCACACTACTCCTCCATTCCTCCTGCTGCTGCTGTCTGTCTGTGTTTCCCACTGCCAGAGTACACAGAATTACCTTCTGCTGCCACTCTGCCACCAGCTATTACGTCAAACAATAGCTGCTCACATTTCTCCTCCATTCCTCCTGCTGCTGCTGCTGTCGGTCTGTGTTTCCCACTGCCAGGGTACACAGAATTACATTCTGCTGCCACTCTGCCACCAGCTATTACGTCAAACAATAGCTATATATCTGTGTAATTGGTTTTACAAACAAAACCAAAAAACCATTAAAAAAAAAAAAAAGGTTTAATTTTTCTGAGGTGCCCGGGTTGAAAACTGTGTTGTCCCAGTTGTGTATTGGATACGATGTGGGCTGCACGACCGCTGTCTGGGACCTCCTGTTGTGTTTATTTACAGCCCTGGTATCACCGCTAGGTACCAGGGCTATTATGTCACGCTGCCTGCCTGCTGCCACACTCACACTACTCCTCCATTCCTCCTGCTGCTGCTGTCTGTCTGTGTTTCCCACTGCCAGGGTACACAGAATTACCTTCTGCTGCCACTCTGCCACCAGCTATTACGTCAAACAATAGCTGCTCACATTACTCCTTCATTCCTCCTGCTGCTGCTGCTGTCGGTCTGTGTTTCCCACTGCCAGGGTACACAGAATTACATTCTGCTGCCACACTGCCACCAGCTATTACGTCAAACAATAGCTATATATCTGTGTAATTGGTTGTACAAACAAAACCAAAAAACCATTAAAAAAAAAAAAAAAAAGGTTTAATTTTTCTGAGGTGCCCGGGTTGAAAACTGTGTTGTCCCAGTTGTGTATTGGACACGATGTGGGCTGCACGACCGCTGTCTGGGACCTCCTGTTGTGTTTATTTACAGCCCTGTTATCACCGCTAGGTACCAGGGCTATTATGTCACGCTGCCTGCCTGCTGCCACACTCACACTACTCCTCCATTCCTCCTGCTGCTGCTGTCTGTCTGTGTTTCCCACTGCCAGGGTACACAGAATTACCTTCTGCTGCCACACTGCCACCAGCTATTACGTCAAACAATAGCTGCTCACATTACTCCTCCATTCCTCCTGCTACTGCTGCTGTCGGTCTGTGTTTCCCACTGCCAGGGTACACAGAATTACATTCTGCTGCCACTCTGCCACCAGCTATTACGTCAAACAATAGCTATATATCTGTGTAATTGGTTGTACAAACAAAACCAAAAAACCATTAAAAAAAAAAAAGGTTTAATTTTTCTGAGGTGCCCGGGTTGAAAACTGTGTTGTCCCAGTTGTGTATTGGACACGATGTGGGCTGCACGACCGCTGACTGGGACCTCCTGCCTGCTGTGTTTATTTACAGCCCTGGTATCACCGCTAGGTACCAGGGCTATTATATCACGCTGCCTGCCTCATTGACTGCCTGCTGCCACACACTCATCCTCCTCCTCCTGCTGCTGAATTTACCTCCTGCTGTCTGTGTGTTTCCACTGCCAGGGAGCACATACAATGGCGCTTCCAACATGCGTGCGCCACCAGCTATTTGTTACGCTCAAAAATAGCTGCATTTCTTTAAAAAAAAATTGAAAAGAGAAATAAGTGAAGAAGAAGACGAAGAAGAAGAAGAAGAAGAAGAAGAAGAAGGAGGAGGAGGAGGAGGAAGAGGAGGAGGAGGAGGAGGAGGAGGAGGAGGAGGAGGAGGAGGAGGAGGAGAAGAAGATGAAGAAGAAGATGAAGAAGATGAAGAAGACAATATAGAAGAAGAAGAAGATATAGAAGAAGATATAGAAGAAGAAGATGAAGAAGAAGAAGAAGAAGAAGAAGAAGAAGAAGAAGAAGTATATACAGTACTGAACAAAATTCTGGACACAACTTCTCTTTTCACCTTTTTTTTTTTAAAGGAACATCCCCACATAATCACTTGCTGTTGTTACTTGGAAAAAAAGATGTTTCTTGCATCATTCACCCTCAAAACAAGTGTTGGAAGCTATTTAAGGCCAATTCGAATAGTCAGCTCGAATAATGAGCTCGAATACCGACTCGAATAGTGAGCTCGAAGTCCGAGGTCGAATCAAATAGTAAAAATTATTTGACTCGAATATTCGACTGACCTCGAATAATTTACTATTCGAATTCGACCAAACTCGAATTTTAAAAAGGGGTATTTGAGCATCACTACCTGCCACCAAGGACTGACAACAGGTCAGGCCTTGAACCATGCCTCTTTGGCACAGCTGCAGGCTTGCAGCTGGCAAAGCCTGGACTGTTGATGGTCCTTGGTGGCAGGTTTGTAAAGCAATGTGCTATTGTCTGACGTTGCCAATTCCTTGCTTATGTTGTAAACTGTCGGTTGTATGGTACAGCTAAATAAAAATAACATTGTTTTGACATTGCAGTATGGTCTTTCCTTGCATAACGATATAGTATGACAAATAACAATATGGCATACCTCAGAGTTAGCAGCAACTGTTCCTCAGGGGTCACGGACTTATGCAATTGGGTGTCGGACTTCTGCAAATCAATCCTCATGATTGCTAGCAGTCGATCAAACCTGGGTGAAAAAAGGGGGTATTCATTGCTGTACACAATATAGTGAGTGGTATGCTTGTTGCATAGGTACAAAAATATATACTTACAGAGCCATAGACATCCGGCAGTACTTGAAGAACTTGTCTGGGTGCCTACGTAGATCGTAGTACAGTAGGGCAAACTGTCATTTTTGTTCCCTTTCGATTAGCAGTGGATTCACCCACCACCTTCTTCTCCTCATAATGGTCCTCCGCCTGGCATAGTACAATGCCACCGCCACTGTTGCCACAGTGAGCCAAAAGTGGAATTGGAACAAGAGATTCGGTGGCCTCATGGTTCCACAGTACAGCACACCAAAATCGAGAATGTACTCTCCTGAGGTCCTTGTCTCCAAATGAACAAAGAACTACAACTCAATAGATAAAAACAACTACTGAAACCATCCCCCTCTCCAAACCCCACCCTAGCCAACCCGGTTTCGCTTCCCCATTGTCCATTTTCCATATGTTTTCGTTCACACTGTACCGGAACAGAACGTATGCAAAATGGTTGTAAAACGTGAACAAAACTTAACGTATGGAACAGAGAACGGATCCGTTTTGTCGGACCCGTCCCGGAACAGGTGCAATGTGAACCCGGCCTAAATGCCCTTTCTGACAGGACGCTTAACCACTTCAGCCTACAGTGTTGTTCACCTTATGAATCCAAGCAACTTTCACATCCCATTCATTCACCAATAACTACTTTCTACTTATCACAATTAATTGATCTATATCTTGTTTTTCTGCCACTAATTAGGCTTTCTTTGGGTGGTACATTTTGCTAAGAATTATTTTTTTCTAAATCCATTTCAACAGGAAGATTAAGAAAGAAATGGAAAAAAATCATTATTTCTCAGTTTTTGTTCATTATAGTTTGAAATTAATACATGCTACCGTAATTAAAACTCATGTATTTTATTTGCCCATTTGTCCCCGTTATTACACCATTTAAATTATGTCCCTATCACAATTTATGGTGCCAATATTTTATTTGGAAATAAAAGTGCATTTTTTCAATTTGCGTCCATCACTATTTACACTTACACTATTTACACTTGACATGCATATATAAAAAGTTCAGACCCTTAGGGAACTATTTATGTTGTTGTTTTTTGTTGTTGTTTTTTTAATTGTATTTTTTTTTCTATTTATTTTTTTATTAAAAATGTAATTTTTGGTGTGGGAGGTAAACAGCTAATTTTAAATGTAATATTATGTAATTATTTAATAAAAAATGTATGTGGGTGTAGTTTACTATTTGCAGTCAAAAAGTCATGGAAGCGAACGATCTTTCTTCCAGGAACGAGAAAGAGGACAGGAAACTTTTTTTTTGCAGAAAGACTGTGGCCTCTGATAAGAGACTGTCGGTTTTTCTGCGGGGGACTTAGATCGATGAATGGGAACTATATTCCCATTCATTGATCTGGGGACTAACAGCAGATGGCGAGAGCGCGTGCCTCAGGCAGCAGCAGCACAGTCTATCTGGACGGATATATCCGTCCAGATAGACTTAAGGAATCGTCAGACAAAAAAAAAAATCAGCGTTACTCACCTGGGGCTTTCCCCAGCCCCTTGCAGCCGACTGTCTCACGCTGACTGCTGCGCTCTCCGCTGCTGTCCTGGGCTCCCTGCCTGTGTGAAGCGCTGCTGTCAATCATGGTCATGTTGTCCGCGGCGCACTGCGCAGGCGCAGTAGTTCTGCGCTTTCACAGTGCGCCGCAGACAAAGTGGCCATGATTGACAGGGGCGCTTCATGCAGGCGCAGTAAGGACGACTTCGAGGTCGTCCTCTGCATCGTGCAGGGAGCCCGGGACGGCGGCGGAGAGCGCAGCGGTCAGCGTAGGACAGTCGGCTGCAAGGGGCTAGAGAAAGCCCCAGGTGAGTAACGCTGATTTTTTTTTTTTGCCTGATGATTCCTTTAAGGCAGGGCAAGCCTACAACTCCATGGCAAATTGCGACAGCTCTGGCCACAGGTCAAGCCTACGCACCCAGAAGTCCAGAGGTAGTCAGATACCTGTTGGTCGACGACTATCCTGAGAGTGGATCCAGAAGCACTGTGTCGAGGCTATGTGCAGAAGAAGGATCTCATATCAGACATGATTGACACATCACCATCAACATGAATGTTGTTCTTGCATGCGGTGGAAGTGTTCCTGGCACCGGTTTGGCTAGAAATCGCTCTTGCTGCGCTACCACCCTGAAAAGCGGAATACAGCATCTGTCTCAGCATGGTGTGGAACTGCTGAATTTTGGCCATCCTTGAAGAGTCTGGTAGCACGTCTCACATTTTCTGTTTCTACCGAGGGTCTAATAAAGTTGACACCCAGTACAGGTCCCTGTCCTTCATAGATTTAATACGGGTGTCCTTTCTCAGACACAACAGCATGAACTGCCCCATTCTAAGGAGGTTTTGATCAGCGGATTCCAGCTCATGTTCCTCATCCAGGGCAATTTCCTCCACCTCAGTTTGTTCACCCCAGCCATGGACAAGACCACGGTTCCCTGAAAGGTGAGCAGCCCCCTAAGAAGCCTGCTCCTCTTGCTTTCCCTCACCACCACAGCCATCATCTTCCTCCTCTGGCTCACCTTCAGACTCCTTCCTCTGCCCATGTACAGGCAATGACATTGGCCCCACTTAAAGTGGCGACAGCACAAACTCCTCTTCATGCTCCAGTTCATCCACATCCTGGTCAAGGACATGGCGCACGGCATGCTCCAGAAAAAAAAGATGTGAGGCATGATGTCACTGGTGGTGCGAATGACCAGATTAGTGCTCTCCTCAAAAAGACGCAGCAGTCTGCAGGTGTTGTGGATGAGCACCCATTGCGTCAGGTAAAAATAACCCATCTCCCCAGAGACTGTTCTACTAGCCAGTGCACACAGGTACTCATTAACAGCACATTTCTTCTGGTACAGATGATGCAACATGAGCAATGTTGAATTCCATCTTGTGGGGCTGTTGCAAACAAGGCGCTTCATTGGCATTTTAAATTGCCACTGAATCTTAGCAAGGCGAGCCATGGCCTTGTAGGATCATCGGAAATGTCCAGCCACTTTCCTGGCAAGCTTCAGGATGTCCTGAAATCTGGGATACTTGTCCACAAAATGTTGCAAATCAGGTTTAATATATGTGCCACGCAAGGCATGTGAGTCAATCTGCCCAATTTTCATTGCAGACACCAGATTGATGACAGATGACTTTTCTAACACCAAGGTGATGTAGGGTCAGCAACTAGAGATGGCTCTAACCTCAGATTTTGGGTTCGCGGACGTGAACTGCTGCAAAAGCAGGCAGGGATGCTGTGTGTGGGGACTGACTTAGTATTCGGGCGGGCAGTAGCCCTCCGGGATCCATGCCTCATTCATTTTGATAAAGGTGAGGTACTGAACACTTTTGTGACTTAGGCGACTTCTCTTCTCAGTGACAATACCTCCAGCTGCACTGAAGGTCCTTTCTGACAGGACGCTTGAGGCAGGGCAAGACAGAAGTTGGATGGCAAATTGGGACAGCTCTGGCCACAGGTCAAGCCTGCGCACCCAGTAGTCCATTGCTGCTCATACTGTCGATGGTTCTTTCTATACCATTGTTAGAGAAAGCGTCTTGGAAGTCAGGGTTCGATTCCGGTTCGGATTTGGGGCCTGAGAAACGGCTACCACCACACATCCAAGGAAGGCAGCAGGCATGGCATGCAAGTCCAAGTGACAAAAAATAACAATACAGGAGGACTTTCGAGGCTCTGCTGTATATGACACTGATTGAGTTTACTATCTTTAACGAGAATCTGTTATGGAGGGCAAGTCTGCCGTCCATTCAAGTGAAAGGTATGCACTGACTGCCAGGTAAAATACAATGTGCAGTCACAGATGCAGTGAAAGGTATGCAGTGACTGGTATTACAATACAATTACAATACAATGTGCAGCTGTCATACAAGTGCAGTTAACAGGTATGCTCGGAGTGGTATATTACACAGCGTGCGGTCACACAGGTACTGTGAACAACTGTGCAATGACCGGTATTACAAATGTGCACCTGTCACACACAGACAGGTACCGGACAGGCACAGTGACACTGCGTGCGGTCACGTAGGTAGGTGGGTGCACTGAAGTGAACAACAGGTAGTAGGTATATGCAGTGATGGGTATTACAATTTGCACCTGTCACACACAGACAGGTACCGGACAGGCACAGTGACACTGCGTGCGCTCATGTAGGTGGGTGGGTGCACAGTAAACAACAGGTAGGTATATGCAGTGGGTATTACAATGTGCACCTGCCACACACACAGGTAGTAGTCACTAATTGTGCTGGGCCTGGCAGTGGCACACACAGTAGGAATTACCAAGGCTGTCTATGCAACACAAGTGTCAGTGGGACACACACACACACACAAAAATAGATCACAAGAACTAGATTAGCTCTCAAAAGAGCTGTTGAGGGGTGCTTTTTTAGCAATAAGAATCAGCAAGGAGCAAGCTAACAAGCCTACAAGAGCCTAACTAATCTTTCCCTATGAGAGTCTGCAGCAGCTTTCCCTTCTCTAATTACCGCAGGCACACGAGTGAGTAAAATGGCTGACGCTGCCTGCCTTTTATAAGGGGGGAGTGGCTCCAGGAGGGAGTGTAGCCTGATTGGCTACAATGTGCTTGCTGACTGTGATGTAGAGGGTCAAAGTTGACCCTCATGATGCACTATGCGGGCGAATCGAACTTCCGGTAAAGTTTGCAGTCCTCTGCGATCGCGAACCCCGGAAGTTCGCCGGAAACCGTTTGCCGGGGAACCGTTCAGGCCATCTCTAATCTACAGCAGCAGTTCCTCTCCCTACACTGACTATAGTGAAAATGGTAACTGGGATCATGCCTTTTGTAAGGGGAGGAGTGGCCCAGATGGGAATCAGCAGAAGAAAAATGATGACTGGGTCTCCACCTGGATTTTGTGCAATTATAGCAATAATTTATTTCACCATAGTAGAAAAAGACACAACGTTTCGGCCGGAAGGCCTTTATCAAGTGTTACCAGATGGTGATCAGGTCTGATTGTCCTGTCCTATCCCACCAGACTTCAGGGTGAAGGGCAAAAAATTGCCCTATGGTAGAGTATATGGCAGGCGTGGACGGCCTGTACTGTTCGCACCTAACATGAAGCTGGTGAACGCTGACGGTTAGCCTGGAATTGTACACCTGGATAACGGTTCTGCCAGATGGTTTTGCAAACGGTTTTGTCAGATTTCTCAATTTATAATGTTAAAGATGTTTTATATTTCAGATGTTTTATTAAACAAAGTTATACTGTAAAACAATAACACAAGGACCAAATACAAGTGCATTTCCCCATGTAACAACGAATGGTCAATACAAATTTTAGACATTTATTTCCCCTGTTTTGACTGTGGAAGACCACAGGTGTAGCAGATGCTTTTGATTGGTGACTGATGTGGACTACAGGCAGTCCAGTTTACCACTTGGACTTTACTACAGAGCCATTTAGTACATGTAAAATACCATTTGGCATTGTGTTCCTGATGTTAGCAATGCCTTCCCTGAAAAAGACGTCATCTGGATGACCACACAGGTTGCTCTAAAACCTATGTATTATTATTATTATTATTTATTGTATTTATAAAGCGCCAACATATTATGCAGCGCTGAACATTAATTTAGGTTACAGTCAATATTTAGGGGTGACATACAGCAATATGACAATACAGGAATACAAGAAAACTAGATCGCACAGCACAGTATGAGCATAAGGTAATGCTTAGTCAGTCACTGGATGGAGCATGGAGATTAGGCAAGTTAGGTTCACTCAAGTGCATAACATGGGTTCACAGTGTGCATGATCAGGTAGGACACAAAAGGAGGAGGACCCTGCCCAAAGGCTTACAATCTAGAAGGAGAGGTAGAGACACGAAAGGTAGGGACCAGAGTTCCGTTGTGGGTTTAGAGCAATTGTGAGGGGTGGTAGGCCAGAGTGAAAAGGTGAGTTTTGAGGGCCTTCTTGAAGATGTTGAAGGAGGAGGCTGCCCTAATGGGTGGAGGTAGAGAGTTCCAAAGTGTTGGAGCAGCTCTTGAGAAGTCCTGGAGGCGTGCATGGGACTGTGTGATGCGGGGGGCGGTCAGGCGAAGTTCATTGGAGGAACGGAGTAAGCGGCTAGGTGTGTACCCCTGAGTAAGATCAGAAATGTAGGTTGGACAGGTTTTGTGGACAGATTTGTAGGTCACACACAATATCTTGAATCTGATTCTGGACTGGATAGGAAGCCAGTGGAGGGATTCACGGTTGGGAGCCGCCCTGGTGGAGCGATGGGAGGAGTGGATAATTCTGGCTGCCGCATTCATGATGGACTGCAGTGGGGCTATTCGGGTCATAGGGAGACCAGACAGAAGGGCATTACAGTAGTTGAGGCAGGAAATTATGAGGGCATAGATGAGGAGTTTGGTGATGGCAGAGGTCAGAAAAGGGCGAATCTTACAGATGTTACAAAGGTGGAAGTTGCAGGGCTTTGTGAGGTTTTGGATGTGGGGAGTGAAGGAGAGTTCGGAGTCCAGGGTGATACCCAGACATCGGGCTTGAGAGGTAGGACGAATGGTAGTGTGGTTAACAGTGACATGCACATCTGGGAGGTTCAGGGATAGCTGGGGTGGGAAGATCATAAATTCCCTTTTGTCTAGATTTAGTTTCAGAAACCTAGCGGACATCCAGGAGGAGATGGCTGATAGGCAGGAGGACACCTTGTCCATGGTAGTGGTCGAGATGTCAGGGGTGTGGAGGTAGATTTGGGGGTCTTCTGCATACAGATGATAGTTAAAACCCATGGAGGAGATAACCTTGCCAATGGAGGATGTGTATAGGGAGAACAGTAGGGGACGAAGGACCAAGCCTTGGGGGACTCCCACCGAGAGGTGGTTGGGGGTGGACGAGGACTCATTGAAGGAGGTCGTGAAGGAGTGGTTGGAGAGGTAGGATGAAAACCAGGTCAGGGTGAGGTCGTGAATGCCCATGGACTGGAGGAGTAGGGGATGATCTACTGTGTCAAAAGCTGCAGAAAGGTCAAGGAGGAGGAGAATGGAGTATTTACCTTCAGCTTTAGCTAAGGCAAGGTCATTGACCACTTTGATGAGAGCAGTTTCGGTTGAGTGGGCAGGCCGAAATCCAGATTGCAGTGGGTCTAGCAGTGAGTTGGCATTGAGGTACTGGGTCAGGCGTTTGTGAACAAGACGCTCAAGGAGTTTTGAGGCAAAGGGGAGGAGGGGGATAGGGCGGTAGTTGGAGGGTAGCGAGGGGTCGAGGGACGGTTTTTTGAGCAGGGGCAATACTGTGGCCTGCTTGAAGTCTGAGGGGAAGGTGCCTGTGGATAGGGAGAGGTTAAACAGGGTAATGGGGACTGGGGCCAAATCCGTGAAGTGAGGCTGATGTAAATCAGAAGGGATGGGGTCAAGGGGGGAGGTAGTGGTATGGGAAGTCTGCAGTAGGTGCTTGACTTCCTCAGTGGTAGTAGGAGTGAAGGAGGTGAGGGGAGGATAGGGTGGAGGAGGAGTTTGTTGGGAGGGGGTGGGAGGTGAAGATTGAAGATTCAATATTTCCTGACGGATGGAGACTATTTTGTTGGTGAAGTGGGTGGCTAAATCTGTGGCAGAGAGGGAGGAAATGGAGGGTGTGGGGGTGGGTTTAAGCAGGGAATTGAAAGTGGCAAAAAGACGCCGGGGATTGGAAAATTGTGCTCCGATGAGCTTGGTAAAGCATTCCTGCTTCGCATGAGCAAGGGCAGTGTGGAACTGCAGCAGGTTAGTCTTGTACTATAGGAAATCCTGGTTAAGTCGAGTTTTCCTCCATTTCCGTTCAGTGGCAAGTGTTTCCCTCCGGAGGTTGCGAGTATGGGTAGTGCGCCAGGGCTGGGGGTTAGGGGGGCGGTTGCGGCGGAATATTGGTGGAGCAGCTTTCTCTAGGGCTGATGAGAGAGCTATATTTCATTCTGCATAAATGATGCCTTCACAGTTGTGCAATATACTCATGTCATGTGTTATTTAGTACACTTATAGTAGATACCATCCCAGATATTGTTTTTAACTGAGCATTGACGAGGTGGATTACTTTTTGCCTTTTGAACTCAGAAGAGTTAAGAAAAAAATATTTCAAATGATTTAAAAAAAAAAAAACCTTAAGGGCACGATTCCACTTGAGCGGCGCGCATCTGCTAGACACAAGCTGGCTCTTCTGGGTCTGCGGGGAAAGCAAACGAATCCCATCAGCCGTGCCATGCACGGCTATGGGATCCGCAGCCTCCCGTGCCGATTCGGATGGAAAAGCCGGCCGAATCGCTAGCGGTAGCGCTTCGGCCGGCGTTACAATTGCACCTAATGGCAGAGTTTCCCAGCACTATTCGCCTGCGGGGAAACTCTGCGGATTCGCGGCGGTTTCCGCATAAGTGGAAACGCGCCCTAAATTGTGAATTGTGTTAAAAACAGAGGTGCCAACAAAGAATAAAATGTTTAAAAAACATTTAAAAGGCAGAGGTAAGGGTGGACTTACCTCCCCACAGTTGACACAACAGTATTGAATCAATAGAAATTTTTATTCACTTATTCCTTTCTCCAATAAAAATCTCCCACGTGTTTCGTGGGTCTCACGTCCATTTCCACAGGCAAAGTACAAAAAGGAGTCCCTTTAGAAGTGTCAGGACGATTATAAGCCCCTCTTTTGTCTATGGAGAATGACTTCTTAGCTTGAGTGGGGACAAGATAATTTCCCTATATGCACATACAGTGGTTGCTAGTGGAGGCAACCCACCTTTGTGAGTAATTTTCTTTTAAACAAAATGATTTACATACTAACGTTATTGCACCATTTGGGGCTCTTGGTTCTTCCTTTTTGTTTTCAAATTGTGCATTGTCAGATCACAGGACAGTTTTACACTCCATCTCATTACATCTAAAGGCTGCCATACACTGGTCGATTGCCACAAGATCGACCAGTAGATAGATCCCTCTGTGATCGAGTCTGATCAAAGAGGGATCGATTGGCTGCCTACACTGCAAACAGATTTTGAATCGATTTCACTATGAACCCGATTCACAATCTGTGGAGCTGCCACCGCCCCCTCCCCCCCCCCCCCCCGCATACATTACCCGATCCGGCCGGCGTGATTCCCCCGTTCTCTACTCTCTCTTCTCCGCTCTCTTTTCTCCACGCTCGGCTCCAGCTTCACTTTACTTCCTGCCGGGGGAAGTTTAAACAGTAGAGGGCGCTCTACTGTTTAAACTTCCTGTCGGGACAGGAAGTATGTGAAGCCAGCCGGAGCCCAGCGCGGTGAAGGGACAGCGGAGAGAGCGGGGACATGCGCCGGCGGAACAGGTAACGTATTGCCGCTAGAGTCGGTCGTCGGACATTCGAACGCCGATATCGACGCACTCCTGACCCGCCGGCGATCGAGCGAAATCTTCCGCATAGATGGATCGACGGGAACGATCGATTTCAGACGGAAATCGATCGTTCGGTCAGCGTTTGCGCAACGATTTCAAAGCAGATCGAATCTGCTGTATATCGGCGGGAAAATCGTTAAGTGTATGGACCCCTTAACTGTGAACCTCGGGTCAAATAACAGATCCTTATCTAAGAAGAGGGAAGCCTCTGGATTCTTCAGAAGCTTCCCACACTCTCCTGCCAACCACCCCAGCTGCCCAGGACCTGCTGGCAATACACCATACAATTTTCTGTTAGATTCTTCTGTTAGATTTTTCTGTTATGATTTTCTGTTAGAATGCATAATTAATTATTTTGTGTAGAAACTGGTCATTACCTCTGGTGCATTGTCTTCTGGTTATCTCCTGCTGAGTAGAACAATGCTTAATTGCTAGGCAGATAGATGGTTAGATAGATCATTTCCAACATCCTATCTGGCAAGTAAATCTAACAGAAAATCTAACAGAAAATTGTATGGTGTATTCCCAGCATAATGCTGGGCATACACGGCACGTTTTATATTATCAATTGAGCCGCTGATGGCTCGATTGATAATATTCAACCTGTCCGATACCCCGCCGGTATCGAGCGCAGTGGGAAGAAACGAGCGGCTGGTTAGCAGCGCCCGCAGGGACGAGCGGGAATTGATCCGCGCAGACGAGTGGTGATGCGCCGGCATCGAGCCACTGGCTCAATACCGGCGCATAAACTGTCTGTGTATGCCCAGCATAAGATCATGACTGTGCTTTTCTTCATACACACGTGTGGTCCTGCTGCATCTGCGTGAGCACAGCTGTGCATGCTTAGTATCATGAGCGGCTCCAGCTTACTGTGCAGGTGTGGCTGTGCTTGTGCATAGAGAGGAGCGCAGTTGTGGAGGTCCACGAGTGGCAATGGTCGCCTGGAGGATGGCTTCTCAGGATCCAAAGGCTTCTCTCTTATAGGAAAGTATCCTTTTTTTTTTTTACCCCTCCAATAAACCAGTGCAGTGTTTCGCACAATGGTGTACTCCTCCACATCTTTACTTCTTAGCGATTCAGCTTCTCTTGGATTCTCCTTTTATATCCTGTCAAGTTATGTGTGACAAAGGTTTAATGTGTGAATGGGGCTTTAGAATGTAAGAATATGGGGTACAGTAGCCAGGGCAGTTTCTAGGCTAAAATGCACCCAGGGCGAGGGTTAAAATTGTGCCCCCCCCGCGGAGCCAGGTATACATGCCCGCAGTGTAGGTTAGCCAGGTCTAGTTGCACTCAGTATGAGTAGCCAGCTATAGGTCCCCCCAGTATAGGTAGCTAGGCATAGTATAGGTAGCCAGGCATAGGTGCCCCAGTATAGTTGCCCCCAGTATAGGTTAGCCAGGTAGGTGCCTCCAGTATAGGTAGCTGGTATAGTTGCCCCCAGTATAGGTTAGATAGGCAGGTGCCCCCGGTATAGGTTAGATAGGTAGGTGCCCCCAGTACAGGTTAGCTAGGTGGGTGCCTCTAATATAGGGAGTCAGAATAGTTGCCCCCAACCTAGGTTAGATAGGTAGGTGCCCCCAGTATAGGTTAGTTAGGTAGGTGCCTCCAATATAGGTAGCCAGTATAGTTGCCACCAGTATAGGCTAGGTAGATAGGTGCCCCCAATACAGGTTAGATAGGTAGGGGCCATCCAGTATAGGTTAGATTAGGTAGGTGCCCCCCAGTGTGGTTAGATTAGGTAGGTGCTCCCCTGTGTGGTTAGATTAGGTAGGTGCCCCCCAGTATAGGTTAGATTAGGTAGGTGCCCCCCAGTGTGGTTAAATTAGGTAGGTGCCCCCCAGTGTGGTTAGATTAGGTCGGTGCCCCCCCCCCCCCCCCCCAGGGTGGTAGATTAGATAGGTGCCCCCAGCAGTGGCGTAGAGATAACTATAGCAGCCAGAGCGGCTGCTATGGGGCCCGTAGCCAGGGGGGGGGGCAGTCCCTGCGGCAGGTCACTACTTTTTTATAAATAAAATATAATTTATTATTCCTTCTCCCCCCCCCCCCCCCGCCTTAAAGAAAACCTGAACTGAAAATTAAAAGTCAAAATAACTATACACAAGTCATACTTACCTTCCATGTAGTCTACTCCTCAGTGTCTTTCTCCTGTCCCGCGTCCTATTTGTCCTCTGTGATCAATGGAATTTTCCGTCCTCCATTTTGAAACTGGCCATTACCCCATAACAGCTTCCTGGTCAGCACACAGTTAAACTGTAACATCGCCCACTTGAGCCATAGGGAAACATAGACCTTACCTGGTACATCAGTTTTCCTCTCAGCTATAACTGACAGCAACTGATATTTTACTGACAGCAACTGATATATTTCAGATCTGACAAAATATTGTCAGAACTGGAAGGGAGTATTGTCAGAAGAAAATGGTGAGCTTCTGAGAGGAACTGATGGCAAGGTAACTATGCAATGTTCATTTGAAGTTACCTCATGTGTTTATTTTAAATATTTTTACTCAGTACAGGTTCTCTTTAAGCATCTGCCACCTGCCCGCCCCCCAGACTCCCTCACAACTTCAAACAGCAGGATGGTGAGGGGGGACTATTTTCCCACCATCCTACTGCCGGCGCATGAATACTCCCTGGCCACCCGACAATTAATCTTTAGTTCAGGGCTGGCCAGGAAGAAGTAGCTGGGTACCGCTACTGCAGTACAGAAGTGATGCCATGCTATGTCGCCCGCCCAGTCCGACCTCCGCAGCTCCGTGCCAGAGAAGATGAGTGTTGCACTGCTGTTGCCTAGGGCTGCCTTGAAGGGTCCACAGACTGCAAGCCTGTAAGTATGAGTTGCAGGGACCACTGGCTATCAGCCTACTACTATTGCACACAGGCTGACAGCTGCAGCTCTCCCACTGCAGCAGTGGCAGCAGGCAGGCAGGTACTCACTCACCTCTACCTTGTTCCAGGCGATGCAGGTCCTCAGTCTCCTGTGTAGTGTAGCTACTCTGAACTTCCTGCTCCTCCGTTTGGTCTCTAGTGCCCGATGTCAGAAGCAGGAAGTGCAGAGTAGTTACACTACAGAGAAGAGAGAGGGACCTGCAGCCCCTGCAACAACGAGAAGGTGAGTGCTGCCTGCCTGTCCCCCCAAACACTTTGCATCTCAGTAATGCTGGGAGGTGGTGGAAGAGCTGGGAGGGGGATACTCTTCTAGCTGTGTGTGTTAGATGTTATACTGGGGCGGGGGGGGGGGGGGGGGGGGGCTGGGACACATCTAGCTACTAGAAAGAGAGTGTGTGAGGTTTTTTTTGGGGGGGGGGGGGGTGTCAGGGGACACATCTAGCTACATACTGGGGTGGTCTTGCAGATCTATTATACTGTGTGTGTATTTGGGGGGGTAGAAGACACATTTAGCTATTATACTGTGGTGGAAAGGAGTCTGGGGGGCACAGATCTAATATATGCACTATACTATATACTATTACTGACACCTCCAGTATTACTGATGGTTGATACTCTATGCCTGTACTGAAAGTAAATTAGCTGCTCTGTGTGCTGATCTCTGCTACCTCCAATATGAACATTGTACGGGTCTACACGTAGCGATCCAGCAGCTCGATTAGCCGCCGGATCGCCTCTTCCACGTCCCCGCTCGCCCGTGCGTGCATCTGATTTGATCCGCCTCGTCCCTGCCGGCGTTGCTTATCTTCCGCTCGATTCCCTGCCATTGTCCGCTCGTGGGGAACGAGCAGGGAATCGGCGGCAGCGAAATCGGACCTGTTGGATCTTATCAATCGAGCCGCATCAGCCCCGTGTAGACGGAGCTTTAGGTAGCAGAGATCAGCACACACTGCAGCTAGATTACTATCAGTACAGGTACAGAGTAATAGCTTACATACTCTGTGTCTGTACTGATAGCAATTTTAGCTCCAGTGTGTGCTTATCCATGCCACCTACAGTATGTGCAGTATAAGCTGGTACTTTGTGCCTGTACTGATAGTAAACTAGCTGCAGTGTGCACTGATCTCTGCTATTTCCAGTATGTACAGTATAAGCTGATACCCTGTGCCTGTGTGATAGTAAACCAGTTGCAGTGTGTATTGATCTCTGCTACATCCAGTATAAGCTGAGCTGTTACTCTCAGCCTGTACTGATAGTAAACTAGCTGCAGTGTCTGCTGATCCCTGCTACCTCCAGTATGTTCATTATAAGCTGTTACTCTGTGCCTGTACTGATAGTAAAATAGCTGCAGGGTGTGCTGATCTCTGCTATCTCCAGTATGTACAGTAAAATAGCTGCAGGGTGTGCTGATCTCTGCTATCTCCTGTATGTACAGTATAAGTTGCTACGCTGTACCTGTACTGGTAGTAAACTAGCTGCAGTGTGTATTGATCTCTGCTACTTCAAGTATAAGCTGTTACTCTGAGCCTGTACTGATAGTAAACTAGCTGGAGCGTGTGCTGATCTCTGCGATCTCCAGGATATACAGTATAAGCTGTTACTCTGTGTCTGTACTGATAGTAGACTAGCTGCAATGTGTGCTGATCTGCTAATATTGGCTATAACAGGAAAATTGGGCATCTAAAAAAAAAATAGCAGTCACCTCTAAAGTGGCAACTACAAATAGCGGGCACCACTGGCCCCCACTGTGAAGCACCCACTATTTTTTTTCCGGCCGCCAATATTTCCTGTTGTAGCCACTATTCACAGCTATTAACATGAGAGCTATTGCAGCACCCAAATGCATTGGGGCACAGGAGGACCACTGGCGGGGAGATGATACTCTAGAAGAACAAGGGAATTACCAGGCTACTGAGGAGAAAGCTACAGGGACACAAAGGGAACCATTGGCAGGGAGATAAAGTACTCATTCACATCTTTGGTTGTGGATTTAGGGAGGGTTAGTTGGGCTTGGGAAGAATGGGGTGGGGTCGATTAAGTCGGGGGGGCAACCACAAAATTTGCTATGGGGCCCAGTGAATTGTAGCTACGCCCCTGCCCCCAGTATAGGTTAGATTAGGTAGGTGCCCCCCCAGTGTGGTTAGATTAGGTAGGTGCCCCCCAGTATAGGTTAGATAGGTAGCTGCCCCCCAGTATGGAGGGGGGAGTCAGCCACGGGGAGGGCAGCCCGACCTCTCCCTCCCTTCCTCTCCGCGGGCCGCCCTCCGTGCTCCCCCCTCCGAGTCTGACTGCAGGGAAGCGCTGTCTATGGAGGGCAACTCACCTCCCTGTCTCCAATCGCCGCCGGTCTCATCTTCTGTCTTCTCCTCACAGCCGCTGATACACACGCTGCTTCCGGCTAAACAGGAAGCAATGTGTGTATCTGCGGCTATGAAGAGAAGAGGAGACCTCCGCACACACCGCTTCCCTTCCCTGCAGTCAGACTCGGAGGAGGGAGCACGGATGGCGGCCCGCGGAGAGGAAGGGAGGGAGAGGTCGGGCTGTTCTCCCCGCGGCTGACTCCCCCCTACATTACAGCGCCCACAACTCCTTCGGCGCCTCCAGTATAGGTAGCCGGTATAGTTGCCCCCAGTATAGGTTAGATAGGCAGGTGCCCCCGGTATAGGTTAGATAGGTAGGTGCCCCCAGTACAGGTTAGCTAGGTGGGTGCCTCTAATATAGGGAGTCAGAATAGTTGCCCCCAGCTTAGGTTAGATAGGTAGGTGCCCCCAGTATAGGTTAGTTAGGTAGGTGCCTCCAATATAGGTAGCCAGTATAGTTGCCACCAGTATAGGCTAGGTAGGTAGGTGCCCCCAATACAGGTTAGATAGGTAGGGGCCCTCCAGTATAGGTTAGATTAGGTAGGTGCCCCCCAGTGTGGTTAGATTAGGTAGGGGCCCCCCAGTGTGATTAGATTAGGTAGGCGCCCCCCAGTATAGGTTAGATTAGGTAGGTGCCCCCCAGTGTGGTTAGATTAGGTAGGTGCCCCCCAGTGTGGTTAAATTAGGTAGGTGCCCCCCAGTGTGGTTAGATTAGGTAGGTGCCCCCCAGTATAGGTTAGATTAGATAGTTGCCCACCAGTATAGGTTAGATTAGGTAGGTGCCCCCCCCCCCCCAGTGTGTTTAGATTAGATAGGTGCCCCCCAGTATAGGTTAGATAGGTAGCTGCCCCCCAGTATGGAGGGGGGAGTCAGCCACAGGGAGGGCGGCCCAACCTCTCCCTCCCTTCCTCTCCACGGGCCGCCCTCCGTGCTCCCCCCTCCGAGTCTGACTGCAGGGAAGCGCTGTCTAGGGAGAGCAACTCACCTCCCTGGTTCCAATCGCCGCCGGTCTCATCTTCTGTCTTCTCGTCACAGCCGCTGATACACACGCTACTTCCGGCTAAACAGGAAGCAGTGTGTGTATCAGCGGCTATGAAGAGAAGAGGAGACCGGTGGCGATTGGAACCAGGGAGGTGACTGCCCTCCCTACACAGCGCTTCCCTTCCCTGCAGTCAGACTCGGAGGGGGGAGCACGGAGGGCGGCCCACGGAAAGGAAGGGAGGGAGAGGTCGGGCTGCCCTCCCCGCGGCTGACTCCCCCCTCCATTACAGCGCCCACAACTCCTTCGGCGCCTAGGGCGCCCGCACGGGCCGCACGGCCCTAGAAACGGGCCTGACAGTAGACAAGGGAGATGGTGGCTGGAAGTGATGGATATTTATTACTAGGTGATAAGTGAGAGCTCAGAGAGAACACTGTTTTGAAGAGGAACGTTTTGAGATATATATATAAAGTGACGGAGGTGTTTGGTTTGAATTACACTTGTTCCAGTTACTCCCTATTTTGCCTGATGAAGCGGGTCACACCTGCAAAATGCATTGCACTGTGGAGTAGTCAGATAAAATAAATTTTTGTCTGAAATTCAACAAAATCGTGTCTTCTTTAGGGAAATAAGTCCACCACTACATCCCTTTTTAACTCCTTGCCAACTGCACCACACCAATTGGCGTGAACGCGGCGGCAGCCCCAGGACCGCTCCACGACAATTGGTGTGAAGTCCTGGGTCGGGGTTTTGCAGGTGATCGTGCGATCCTATGCACGCACATCTCCGCGTGCGGTGGCAGAAGAGGGGGGGGGGGGGAGTCACTCGTGTGCTGAGTTGTACTGCCCTGCAGAGAGCCCTTAAAGCTGCAGTGGCCTAATTTGTAAAAAAAAATAGCCTGGTCACTAGGTCTGTGGTCCTTAAGTGGTTAAACAGTTTTAGTGCATTTTACTATATGATTGGCCTCTGTACAAGTGTACATTATTACTTTTTCTTGATAGTTTGGTAAGCATCTGGAAAGCTGCATATAGTGGTTGTGTAGGCTGTCTGTGGTAATGAAGCAGCTAAACCTTGTACTCGTACTGTGCAGTGAACTTCAGTGCCCAATGGGCAGCACGGTGGCGTAGTGGTTAGCTCTCTCGCCTTGCAGTGCAGGGTCCCTGGTTCGAATCCCAGCCAGGGCACTATCTGCAAAGAGTTTGTATGTTCTCTCCGTGTCTGCGTGGGTTTCCTCCGGGCACTCCGGTTTCCTCCCACATTCCAAAAACATACAGATAAGTTAATTGGCTCCCCATAAAATTGGCCCTAGACTACAGCACTTACACTACATAATATAGACATATGGCAATGGTAGGGATTAGATTGTGAGCTCCTTTGAGGGACAGTTAGTGACAAGACAATATATATATATACACTGTACAGCGCTGCGTAATATGTCAGCGCTATATAAATACTTAATAATAATAATAATAATAATACCATCAGCAGCTGTATTCACTCAATGGCTGAGAGTGCTTACCACAACAAAATCACTTCATCACATCATATTATGGTCATCAAAGCCACTGTCAAACATACTACCCTCTTAACACTCACATTTGGACAGGCCAAGTGGGTTTCTATTTAGGTGCAAAGGACAGTTTTGTTATTGGTAAAACATTTGCAGTTTTCCACACTGAAAATCGTCATTGTGAATGAGGCTTTAGTGTAGTAGTGTAGTATGAAGAGAGAGAGCTCCAGAGAGGTTTTGCTCATTGCATGTCCACTTCAGGCCTGTTGCTGGTGAACATCTACATTGCTTATAATACATGCTAGAGCGCCTGGAATCACAGGGGTTAACCAGCAAGCTGTTTCTGCACTGTAGACCAAAGGCAGACGCCCGCCACATCTGGAGGAGACGTGCTTGTAGCATGTAGGAACAAGGACGCTAAACCAGAAAAGGAGGGGAGTCCTTGCATGTGCCAGAAGTTGTAATACACATCCCAAACATTCTGTTTATCTGTCCGCACAGGAAACACAGGCTAACCCCTGCATCTGACACCACCCAAAAGTACAGGCTCCACCAGGAAAATCCCATTAGCTCTCCTAACTAGAAGGAAACCTTTAAAAGCTGATTTTAAAAAAACATATTTATTCCCATAGAAGGTGTATGCATGATGATGATAATTAAATATATGAATAAAAGTGTTGCAACACAATATGTTGCCAGGGAGCCTTTACATTATCTGAGCTTTAAAGGGGTATTAAAGTGACACTTAAAGCGGAATATAACCCAGAATTTCTTCTTTGCTCTTGTAATGATCCGCTCAGCTGTCTGCACAGGCAGACAGCTGTTTGACCAGAGCTGCAGGTCTCTGGAAAAGAGACCTGTCTTTACTTTGCAAGTTTCAGACTTGCTCTGCCACTGAAGAATTTGCATACACTTGTCATGCAAATTGCCTAGCTGCCTCATTTGAAAGATTAAAGATTATCTTAGAGTAATTCCCTGGGACTGCACTAGGCATTCCTTCTAGTGCAGTCAGGTTGTATTATCTGTTTTGCCTTGTTCTGTTCTTTGCTTCGATTGTCTTGTCGCCAGCGGCAGTCGACAGGAAATCGTTCTGTCTGTCTGGGAGTGTAGACCAGAGCTGCGGTTGCTGCTGGCTGCTCCATCTGTCTGGATTGCATTCGCCCTAGTGGTAGTGGCAGTGCTTATTTCTGTATTCTGCCTTAGGGGTGCTAACCAGAGCAGCGGTTGCTACTGGTAGCCCCATCTGTTTGTCTGTCTGGATCGCATCGGCTCTAGCGGTAGCAGTGGTGGTTCCTTCTATATTCTGCCTTAGGGGTGCTAGCCAGAGCAGCGGTTGCTACTGGTAGCCCCATCTGTCTGTCTGTCTTGTCTGGTACGAACGCTTGCTGTAGGCTCGGTGAGGTATCCGTTTAGCAAGCGTTCGCGTTCTCTATTTCTTGTTTGTGTACTTTGTTTAGTTAGGGTGGCACGCTTATCACTGGGCGCATAACGCGCGGTGATTGTGCTTAAACACGTTCGCTGTTGCAAATGAGTGCGGTGTTCGCGTTTAGCTAGCGTTTGTTATTTTCCTTGATGTTCTTATTGTTGTTGCTTGCTGTGCCTTTTGCTACTCTCGTGCTCTGTCCTGCTCAGTCTTGTGTCTGTTGGCAATCGCCAGTCTGGCGATTGCATTCATACTTTGTTTCTGCTGATGCGTGTTCACCGTCGCTGGGTGGCGACTAGATTGGTGGACACACATTCATTCTGTCCCTGTGCTCTTTCTTTATACTTGTGCTCGGTCTAGTTCAGTCTTGTGTCACTTTTGGCAATCGCTACAGTTGCGATTGCGTTCCCATTTCATTTCTGTTGTTGTGCGTTCACCGTCGCTGGGTGGCGACTAGATTGGTGGACACACATATATTCTATCTCTGTGCTTACTCAGTCTTGTGTCGCTGTTAGTAATCGCCATCTCTTGCGATTGCTTTCCCACTTGGTCTTCACTGTTGAGTGTTCGTCGTCGCTGGGTGGCGACTAGATTGGTGGACACACATACATCCTGTCTCTGTGCTCTCTCTCTTTAAGGGCTATCTTGCCCTGCATTGCTTCCCTTCGTACAATTCCTATCTGGCATCTGTGGCAGTACAGAGGGGTTGTTCCTCTGTTCTCCACAGCTCCATCTGCCGGCAGGAATTCCCCTCTACTGGTGCATAGCACCATTGTTAGGTTCTCTCCGATTATACGCTTGTGGAAGATTTCCGCAGTGTCGGCGCGCATCCTGTGCGCTGACCACGGAAACAATTACACAATCGTTACAGCTCTAAAATATTATTTACAGCATATAATATAGTAACAAAGTGTTTTTTTGTTTTTTTTTGTAAAACAGCATTCAAAGGGTTACATCACAGGGCTGACTCTTTCTTCTGCAGGGAGAACCCACATCCGAACTGCTTATAATCTTATCTTGTGTACACATTCTTTACTTGATACATTTACTGTATGTAAACATTCTCTGGCTGTGCAGGACTTCAGCTGATGAGTGCTGAAGTGAAAAACAGATCAGAAATAACTGCTGGCAGCATTTACAACAGAATGACAACAGTTATAAATAAAATGCACCAGCAGCTTTCAAAGTAAATTAACTGAACTTTGGGAAGTTATAATATCTAAATGAATATTAATACTTGTGCACAAAAGCAAATGTAATTGTATGGGTTATAAAAAGTAGGAAAACACATTTTTGTTGAAAATTTTGTCAGAGTTTTAAACCGCTTTAAGCCAGGAATAAAAAAATCAGTTTTACTTCCCTGGTGCTTCTACCAGCCCCCTTGCAGCCTTCCTGTGCCCTCACAGTCACTCATGGAACGTCCGGTCCCCCGCCGTCAGCTAGTTTTGTTTTCTCTAACAGGCCTGACCACGCAAATATTTCTTCACGTTCCCGTCCACAATAGTGTCCAGCACCTGTGCTGATGCTATTGAAGGCGGGAACATGAAGAAAAATATGCGTGGCCAGGCCTGCACAGGTGCAGACAGCCCATACTCCGTCAGGGCCTGTCGGTGAAAACGAAACTAGCTGGGGGCGGGGGACCGAAGGCTCCGTGAGTGACTGCAAGGGCACGGGACGGCTGCAGGGGGCTGGTAGAAGCCCCAGGCAAGTAAAACTGATTTTTTTATTCCTGACCTAAGTGTCTCTTTAAATATAAACGCCAAGCAAACGTGAAACCTCCATTCAATGCACCTAACCTATGAATGCATTCAAAATTGTATATTGTAATAATATTTTAAAATATATTGCATTCCCACATCCCCTTCATATCAGAAACAGGTCTGTCTGTCTGTCTGAGTGCCAGCGCTAAAAGCCAGTCAGCTTCCTTTGTTTGGAATATGTTTTCTGTCCAACATATCATGTTATGTGACACTGAAGGAAAAAATGTTAAAGGAAAATTCCATAAAGAATCATAGGATCAGGGATTAAATAGGAATATATATATATATATATATATATATATATATATATATATATATATATATATATATATATGTACTTATCCGATAGCCGGGCGCATCCGGCAGGTGGCGCTAATTACTATTCCCTCTCCAGGCCGACATGGATAGTAGGAAAAGATGTAACTCTGGTGGAGTTTTGTCGCCACCTGCCGGATGCGCCCGGCTAACGGATAAGTACCTATATATATATATATATATATATAATAACACTAAGGGCCCATTTCCACTAGACACGTTGCAATGCGGAAACCGCTCTGCATCGCAATGCAAGGAAACTGCAACCAATTCACGTCAATGGAGTAGTTTCCATTGACGTGAATTTACCTAGCGATCTGATGCGATGCTGGGGAAATTATGGCTAGCATGCTGCAGTTTTCCGCAGCACGCATCCGATCCCCATAGCCTCCAACCGGAAGCCACATGACGCCGCATGCGGTTGTTCAGAAAACAACCGGAAGTACCTGTGGAGGGATGCGAGGCGAAGTGGCGATCGCCTCGCATCCTAATCCCTAGTGGAAATGGGCCCTAAAGCTGGCTAAACACACACAGGTTTCCACCCAGTATTACAAAATGATCAATTCCTTTCTGAAAGGAATCGATTCCTACCACATACTGTAAACCAATTCTTAATAGATTGGACCAGGAAGTCTACTCCAAATCGACTGAACTAACACTGCATGGACCATCTATGGACCATCAATCTATCGCTGCTCCTGCCCCGCCCCAATTAAGGTAGATTTTTAGTCCTGTCCAGTCGATATTTTTAATCAACCAAAGTCGATCGATCTGACATTTTGGGGAATTGATTCTCTGCAGATGAATCGATTCTACAGGGAATCGGATGGGAAAATCGATAAGTGTATTGGCACCTTTGCTATTTTTCTGACCAATTCCTGAGATTTAGGCCTCTTTTCCACAAACTGTTTATAGGCAGTGAAATGCCTCATAAAACTCTCACAACTGCTCACTGCTGCCTGGTAACCGCTCATTGCTGCCTGGCAACTGCTTGCTGAGCACAGAGCTCAACAGTTCGTGGAAAAGAGGCCTTAATCAGAAGGATATCAAGATAGACAGGTGGTATGAATGACAGATCCACCTGCAAGAACAATAAAATGGCTGGGGTTTCCCTAGGAAGAATCGTTCATCTTTGTCTGCACAGCAGTAATTGTGGAAATGCTTTCTGTAAGGCATACATGCAAAATGGGCGCTGGGAAATTTGGGCAACGCACACATTTTTCAGGGCAAAAGCACTTTTAGGCCTCTTTTCCACGAACTGTTTCTAGGCAGTGAAATGCCTCTCAAACTCTCACAACGGCTCACTGCTGCCTGGTAACTGCTTGTCGCTGGCTGGTAACTGCTCACTGCTGCCTGGCAACTGCTTGCTGAGCACACAGCTCAACAGTTCGTGGAAAAGAGGCCTTAGCCCTCTTTTCTTCGGACAGTTGATAGGCAGTGAAATGCCTCTCAAACTCTCACAACTGCCTGCTGCTGCATGGCAACTGCTTGCTGCTGCCTGTTAACTGCTCACTGCCAGGGCCGGCCTTAGGTTTCACAGCGCCCTGAGCGTATCCAGATTTTGGTGCCCCCCCCCCAATTCATCCTCTTCGCGTTTCAGCGCACCACACACATACACTAATGGGGGGGGGGGGGCGTGCCTCCGTCCATCCTGATTCCTGACATATAGCTATAAGTCCCACCCCAGTATAGGTAGCCAGGCATAGGTGACCCAGTAAAAGTAGCCAGCTGTAGATCCCTCCCAGTATAGGTTAGCCAGGTAGGTGTCCCCAGTATAGGTAGCCAGTATACTTTCCCCAGTTTAGGTTAGATAGGCATTTGTCCCAGCTATAGGTTAGATAGGTAGGTGCCCACAGTACAGGTTAGATAGGTAGCTGCCCCCAGTGTATAGGTTGGATAGGTAGGTACCTGCAATATAGGTTAGATAGGTAGCTGCCACCAGTATAGATTAGATAGGTAACTGCCCCCAGTATAGATTAGATAGGTTGCTGCCCCCAGTATAGATTAGATAGGTAGGTGGCCCGCAGTATAGATTAGATAGGTAGGTGGCCCGCAGTATAGATTAGATAGGTAGGTGGCCCGCAGTATAAATTAGATAGGTAGGTGGCCCGCAGTATAAATTAGATAGGTAGCTGCCCCCAGTATAGGTTAGATAGGTAGCTGCCCCTAGTATAGGTTAGATAGGTAGCTGCCCCCAGTATAGGTTAGATAGGTAGCTGCCCCCAGTATAGATTAGATAGGTAGCTGCCCCCCCCCCCAGTATAGGTTAGATAGGTAGGTGCCCCCAGTATAGGTTAGATAGGTAGCTGCCCCCCAGTATAGGTTAGATAGGTAGCTGCCCCCAGTATAGGTTAGATAGGTAGCTGCCCCCCAGTATAGGTTAGATAGGTAGGTGACCCCAGTATAGATTAGATAGGTAGCTGCCCCCCCAGTATAGGTTAGATTGGTAGGTGCCCCCAGTATAGATTAGATAGGTAGCTGCCCCCCCCCCCAGTATAGGTTAGATAGGTAGGTGCCCCCAGTATAGATTAGATAGGTAGCTGCCCCCCCAGTATAGGTTAGATAGGTAGGTGCCCCCAGTATAGATTAGATAGGTAGCTGCCCCCCCCCCCAGTATTGGTTAGATAGGTAGGTGCCCACAGTATAGAGTAGGTAGGTGCCCCCAGTATAGAGTAGGTAGGTAGGTAGGTGCCCCCTCATACTAGAGGGGGAGCCGCGGGGAGGGCAGCCCGACCTCTCCCTCCCTTCCTCTCCGGGCACTCTCCCTGCTCCCCCCTCCGATGCACACTGCAGCAGAGCCAGAGAGAACAACTCACCTCCCTCGCTGGTTCCGATCGCCGGCGCCTCTCACTTCCCGCTGGTCGCCTCTTCTACATTAGTTACTGATGCACACTAAACTTCCTGCTTAACAGGAAGTTTAGTGTGTATCAGTAACTAATGTAGAAGAGGCGACCAGCGGGAAGTGAGAGGCGCCGGCGATCGGAACCAGGGAGGTGAGTTGTTCTCTCTGGCTCTGCTGCAGTGTGCATCGGAGGGGGGAGCAGGGAGAGTGCCCGGAGAGGAAGGGAGGGAGAGGTCGGGCTGCCCTCCCCGCGGCTCCCCCTCCATCACGGTGGCTGGCTGCACGGGCATCATGTTTGCCCCTTATCACGGCACCAGGGGGCGGAGCTTCCATGCGGCAGGAGCGCCCCCTGGAAGCCGGCGCCCTGAGCGATCGCACCGGTCGCTCAGGTCAAAGGCCGGCCCTGCTCACTGCTGCCTGTTAACTGCTCACTGCTGCCTGATAACTGCTCACTGCTGGCTGGTAACTGCTTGCTGAGCACACAGTTCAACTGCTCGTGGAAAATAGGCCTCCTCTTTTCCATGAGCAGTTGAACTGTGTGCTCAGCAAGCAGTTACCAGGCAGCAGTGAGCAGTTACCAGGCAGCAGTTAGCAGCTGTGAGAGTTTAGAGGCTTTTCACTGCCTATCAACTGCTCGTGCTCGTGGAAAAGAGGCCTTAACCACTTGAGGACTGTGGTGTTAAACCTCCCTAGGGACCAGGCTATTTTTTACTAAAATGGCCACTTCAGCTTTAAGGCCAAGCTGCAGGGCCGCACAACTCGGCACACAAGTAATTCCCCCCCCTTTCTCCCCACCGCTCCGCCCAGTGCCCCCTCCTGCCAATCAATCGATCTGGGGCACCATGGCAACAGGTTCCAGGCCGGTGCCCCAGATCAAAGGCCCTAGCGACGCCGATGAATATGGCTATTTTTTCTTTTTTTGCCCTGCTCCCTCCCTCCCTACCCCCGCCAGCCAATCAGTGTGATCGGCTGTCATAGGCTTCAGCCTATGACAGCTGATCATTCCCCAGCCTATGGAGGGGACAGCCGTGTCACACAGCTGTCCCCAGTGCAGCGCTTTTGCAGATCGCAGCGCTGTACACAGGTATTAGACAGCGGTTTCGCTGACTAACAGTCTCCCGAGTGGCGATCGCCGCTGGGAGACTGAAGGCGGAGCTCGGCTCCGCCTTCCAAGCAGGAGATGCATACACAGCCTGCGCGCGATCTCCTGCTAGCCCCATAGAAGGCAGTTCATGCCAATCGGCGTGGAGCGGTCCTGGGTCTGCCACACTGCTCACGCCAATTGGCGTGAAGCAGTCGGGAAGTAGTTAAAGGACCTCTGTCACGAAATTCGTAAAATTTTAAATACATGTAAACCTATACAAATAAGAAGTATGTTTCTTCCAGAGTAAAATGTGCCATAAATTACTTTACTTCTATGTTGCTGTCATTTACAGTAAGTAGTAGAAATCTGACATTACCGACAGATTTTGGACTAGCCCATCTTCTCATGGGAGGGGGGGGAGGGGGGTTTCTCAGGGTTTTCTTTATTTTTAAAAGTATTTAGTGAATAGCAGTTGCTCCATCCAACTGCCAAAAAATGTATGCAGCAAGCAGGGAGGCTGGCCAACATCTTTGTATAAATCTTTTTTCAGGGAATGTCTTTATAAAGTATTAAGGACATGCTGAAAATCCCCAAGAGGAGATGGACTAGCCCAAGATCTGTCGGTAATGTCAGATTTCTAATACTTCTGTAAGTGACAGCAACATAAGAGAAAAGTAATTTATGGCTAATTTTACTCTGGAAGTAATTAGCTTCTTATTTGTATGTGTTTTAAATTGTAAGATTTTAGTGACAGTTCCGCTTTAAGGTAAGGTAAAAGGCCTTTAAAATTGATTTTATTGACTAATGAAATACTTTTATTTAATGCCTGGTGGAACTCTTCTTTAGGTGGTCACATAGGAGATGACGTTCAGCTGTTGTCTGCGTAGTCCACTAAGGAGGCTAAGGCCTCTTTTTCACGGACAGTTTATACACACTGAAATGCCTCTCAAACTCTCACGACTGCTTGCTGCTGCCTGGTAACTGCCTGCTACTGCCCAGTAACTGATCACTGATGCCTGGTAACTGCTTGCTGAGCACACAGTTCAACTGTCCGTGGAAAAGAGGCCTGAAAATGAAGAAATTACACTGGAAGCTGCTGAGCTGTAAAATAGTAAGTAATGGCGCTGTCCTCATGTGTGACCCAAGAGTGACTAAACAGGGGTATAGATGTTTAGGTAGATAAAAGAAATACCCACTGAGCACTTTATTAGAAACAATGTGTCAATGCCGGTAGAGCCTTGCGTTTGCCTTCAAAACTTTGTGAATTAGGATCTACAAGTTGTTGGAAACATTCCTTTGAGACTGAGATTCTGGTTCTTGTTAACCCGTAGACTGCTGCAGACGTTTTATGTGTTCTGTGTTTTCGCATCTATATGCCACAGATGTCTAAAAGTTTTTGTTTTAATACAAAACTACTTCCGCCTACAACTGACGTCTATAGGTATATTTGTGTACCCATATTTCTTTTTCACAAACATCTAAAAGGCATTTAGTGCAAAGTTTTGGCTCAGTACCAACTTTCTTGAATGTATTTGAAATATGCAAATAATTCTAAGTTGATGCAGAAATATGGGAATGTTACTGCAAATCTATGCAGCTTAAATATGGGCCAGTGAAATGCTTTTACTGCAAGATTTGATTAGTCCATTTTACAACTATGTAAAGAGAGAGGCTTTTTGTTGGAAAAGTTTTTGGCGGTGGAGTTGTCCGAAGCCAGATTTAAAAAAAAAAAGATACTCACCTAAGGAGAAGGAAGGCTCTGAGTCCCATAGAGCCATCCCATTCCTCTACTGGTCCCGTCACTCCTGTGCTGGCTCCCCCATTAGCAGTCTCCGACCGATGGGTCCAAGTCTGCACTCTGCTGCTGGGGGGGTTGGGAGAATTTGGCCATTCCATACAGCGCATGCACGAGTGTGTGAGAGAGCTTTAGGCTTCTAGCTAAAAAAAAAACATTTCCTGCATTCACCCCTTTCTGGCCCAGGATGCCACAAAACCTCTTGTGTATGCCAGAATTCTCTTGTGTCTTGATCACTGCAACTCTCTTCTCTATGGCCTGCCCATTAACCATCTGGCTCCACTCCAGTCTATTATGAACTCTACGGCATGACTTATCCATCTCTCTTCTCACTCATCTATTGCTAAGCCGATATCTCAGTCCCACCACTGACTGCCTATCACACAAAGGATGCAATTCAGGATCCTAACGCTCACCTACAAAACACTCTACAGTATCAAACCTCCTCACTTAACTAAACTTGTCTATTGCCCTGCACGTAATCTCTGCTCTACTAGTATGCTCCTCTTTGCAAATTTGTATACAGAGGCGGCAACAAGGATAAAGATGTTTAAAAACCGGTTAAAAGGGGGAAGTTTGGTGGACTTACCTCCCTCGTAGAAAAACAGACTAAAGAACGAGGCGCTTGGCCACAGCACAGACCCTTGTTGCTTTCTACAATTAATTGCCTGATGAAGCAGGATTGAGACCTGCGAAACGCGTTGCACCTTGGAGTATCTAATAAATGTAAATTACAATAATGTTCTTTAGTCTGTTTTTCTACGAGGGAGGTAAGTCCACCAAACTTCCCCCTTTTAAATGGTTTTTAAACATTTTTATCCTTGTTGGCGCCTCTGTATACAAATTTGCAATCAGTCTAGTCCACCCTTGGTGGAGGGGTGTATCCCCATTTCTTCCTATTTACAGAGAGCGACTTAAACCGAAGTGGGTTCAGGTTCTAATTATCCCCACCTGCCTTGCCAGTGGTTGCCTGTGTGGCAACCCATGTTTTTGAGTATAAATATTGATATTCTAATTTTGATCTACACAATTGACTTAAATACTACACTATATTTGGGCTCTTGGTTTTTGTTCTTCGTTTCAAGGTAGTATCCTCCTCTCCTCATCTCTAGTCACCTCTTCCCAATCCCACATAAATGATTTCTCTCAAATCTCCCTACTCCTCTATAATTCCCTTTCACAATCTGTTCGTCACTCACCCACACTTACTATCTTTAGACAAAACCTAAAAACTCAGGCAAACACATAATCCTACCTAGTCACCAACCACCTCCTTGTACACAGCTCCCCTTACCTGTCATTCTACTCCTTAAGCTGGCCACTAACGGTCCAATTTCTAGCGAAAAATCGTTAGAGCGATCAGAAATTCTGATCGGACGAAAAATCGTTCACTACACCATCAACTAACCAATCATTGCTTCCTATCTATCACGACCACCAAGAAAATCCAAATTTTCGTTCCACGAAAATTCATTCGGGCGACATTTTTTTTACTCGTTCATAATCGATTGTGTCCACCAATGGAGATTATTTACAACCAATCCGATCAGAATTTCTGATCGCTCGAATGATTTTTTGCTAGAAATTGGACCGTTAGTGGCCAGCTTTAGACTGTAAGCCCACTTGGGCAGGGTTCTTCCCTCTTATGTGTTGTTACTGCTGCGTAACCTGTTACATATTTCCCACCTTCATGTACAGTGGTGTGAAAAACTATTTGCCCCCTTCCTGATTTCTTATTCTTTTGCATGTTTGTCACACTCAAATGTTTCTCCTCATCAAAAACCGTTAACTACTAGTCAAAGATAACATAATTGAACACAAAATGCAGTTTTAAAAGATGTTTTTTATTATTTAGTGAGAAAAAAACCCTCAAAACCTACATGACCCTGTGTGAAAAAGAATTTGCCCCCTGAACCTAATAACTGGTTGGGCCACCCTTAGCAGCAATAACTGCAATCAAGCATTTGCGATAACTTGCAATGTGTCTTTTACAGCGCTCTGGAGGAATTTTGGCCCACTCATCTTTGCAGAATTGTTGTAATTCAGCTTTATTTGAGGGTTTTCTAGCATGAGCAGCCTTTTTAAGGTCATGCCACAACATCTCAATAGGATTCAGGTCTGGACTTTGATTAGGCCACTCCAAAGTCTTCATTTTGTTTTTCTTCAGCCATTCAGAGGTGAATTTGCTGGTGTGTTTTGGGTCATTGTCCTGCTGCAGCACCCAAGATCGCTTCAGCTTGAGTTGACGAACAGATGGCCGGACATTCTCCTTCAGGATTTTTTGGCAGACAGTAGAATTCTTGGTTCCATCTATCACAGCATGCCTTCCTGGTCCTGGAGCAGCAAAACAACCCCAGACCATCACACTACCACCACCATATTTTACTGTTGGTATGATGTTCTTTTGCTGAAATGCTGTGTTACTTCTACGCCAGATGAAACGGGACACGCACCTTCCAAAAAGTTCAACTTTTGTCTCGTCGGTCCACAAGGTATTTTCCCAAAAGTCTTGGCAATCATTGAGATGTTTTTTTTAACAAAATTGAGACGAGCCTTAATGTTCTTTTTGCTTAAAAGTGGTTTGCGCCTTGGATATCTTCCATGCAGGCCATTTTTGCCCAGTCTCTTTCTTATGGTGGAGTCATGAACACTGACCTTAATTGAGGCAAGTGAGGCCCGCAGTTCTTTAGATGTTGTCCTGGGGTCTTTTGTGGCCTCTCGGATGAGTTTTCTCTGTGCTCTTGGGGTAATTTTGGTTGGCCAGCCACTCCTGGGAAGGTTCATCACTGTTCCATGTGTTTGCCATTTGTGGATAATGGCTCTCACTGTGGTTTGCTGGAGTCCCAAAGCTTTAGAAATGACTTTATAACCTTTACCAGACTGATAGATTTCAATTACAGTACTTTTGTTCTCATTTGTCCCTGAATTTCTTTGGATCTTGGCATGATGTCTAGCGCTTGAGGTGCTTTTGGTCTAACTCTCTGTGTCAGATCGCTCCTATTTAAGTGATTTCTTGATTGAAACAGGTGTGGCAGTAATCAGGCCAGGGGGTGACTACAGAAATTGAACTCAGGTGTAATAAACCACCTTTAAGTTATTTTTTAACAAGGGGGGGGGGGCAATCACTTTTTCACACAGGGCCATGTAGATTTGGAGTTTTTTTTCTCACTAAATAATAAAAACCATCATTTAAAACTGCATTTTGTGTTCAATTAGGTTATCTTTGACTAATAGTTAACGATTTTTGATGAGCAGAAACATTTAAGTGTGACAAACATGCAAAAGAATAAGAAATCAGGAAGGGGGCAAATAGTTTTTCACACCACTGTATGATGCATCCCTTACCTGTCCATTTGTAGTTTATCTTTAATCCATTGTCTTTTAACTGTCTGTACTGTGTATTCTCTATTGTAAAGTGCCACGGAAAATGCTGGTGCTATATTAATCTCACTAATATTATAAATGCAAAAGGATTTAAATGAAATTTGGCACACACATAATACATTACCTGGAATAACATGTAGGATACTTTTTATCCCCACAACCAAAAAATAGGTGGAGACAAATACAAATTTCACTGGGAAAATGTAAACTGCAGCCATTCTTACACTGTTAATGGTAGGGTTCTCAAACTTTGCACAAGTTGGTGACTGGGATTAATATTCAGAAAAGTGTGTGGAGCCTACAAAAGCCAATCAAAATTCTTCTATTGATTTTCAAGGAGAATATTTAATTGCTGCCATTCTTGCACTGTTAATGGCAAAAGCCTCAACCCTGGTACAGTTGGTCATTGGGTGACTGGGGTTCAAATTCAGAAAAGGGGGTGGAGGCACAAACAGCCAATCAGAATTGTTTCATTTCAATGCAAATTGTTGATGCCAAAGACCGCAAAGCTCACAAACTAGGTAATTGAGTAATTGTGTGTTAGGGTTAGAAAAAGTGGATGGAGCCAACACCAGCAAAATACATAACCGGGCAACACCGGGCCATCAGCTAGTCCAAAATAAGTATAAAAATTACAATGCTTTCTTTCTCAACCCAACTGCCTCCATTACATGCCATTCATAATATTGCTCCCCTCTTATTGTCGATACTACATGAATATGTAGGACCTCAGCTCCCTACAGTCAGGATCAGATTTCCAGAAGTCGCAAAGGCCCGGGCCTTGGGCAGCAACAGCCTAAGGGGGCACCTGGTCATAAAAAAAGGGTTACTACATATTAAAGGGAGGAACACATGAAAAAGGGAAATGGATTCTCAAGGTGGAGGTGTATGAAAGATCTTTCATAAGCATCCACCTTGAGCATCTAGTTCCCTTTTTCATGATACACATGGAAGAGGGGGCCGCACATGGAATGGGAGGAGCACTGCTGCACATGGAAGGAGAACCTCAACATACTCGGCCTAAGGGCACACAAATTATAAATCCGGCCTTGCCTACAGTTGTTGTCATGAATCATGCTGGGTAAGTACCTGCTGCCGTGGATACTCACGGCAGAGGGGTGGGGTGCAGCCTGACTCCTCGTCTGCTTTTTTAAAATTATTATTCTTGTTTAAAAACAAACAAAAGTAAAAAAAAAACAGCTGACTTAATTGGGCCCACTGGCTAAAGGGCTAAAGCCTTGTATGTGCATACGAGGCATGCCACCAGAGAGGGATTGGGATTTAATTCCTCAGGCACACAGTGCAGGGTCAAGGCTGTACAAATATGTCACTAGCCTCGTAGGCATGTTCTGTTGCTGTATGGGTGAGGAGGGGCAACGGAGTGGTGCACAAAGAGCAGCATACAGCGAGTAGGCTGAGTGAGGCCCTCAGGCAGCGCTCCCTGGTCTCTCAAGCAACCTGGCCCAGCTGTGGTTGCATGATTTGTGATCAGTATTAAACTAACTTGAAGTTTGTTACCCAAAAAGTTGGTACAGTGTGTAAAATTTCAACATTTGATGTGTTGTCTTTGTTCTATTTTTGTTTAAATACAGGCTTTACGTGATTTGCAAATCGTCACATTCTGTCTATCTAAACAAAGCATTTGAACAACTGAAGATAGCAGCAGCCAGACTGGGACACTTAGTAAAATGCCATAGTCAAAGCTAAAGTCTGATATCACTATCGTAGTCTAGCACTGGGTATTGGAGCAAAGTCAACTCATCTACTTTGGGCAAATTTAGGGAAGCCAGTTAACCTAGCAGTATTATTTTTGGGGGGATGATAAGACATGGATTTTTAATTTGAAACTACATTTTTCTCAGGACAGCATTTTATAACCTAAAATTGGCAACAGCTTTGGGATAATGACTGAACATTCAGCACACTCCTACCATCTAATGTCATTCAGGCTAGCTGCAGACAGAAACATGAGTTTCAGTCTGGCCTGTTTAGCATGCATTTAGGCTTTATGTTTTTAAGGTAGAATGGGGAGATATTTATTAGAAATAACTCGAACCTCCGATTTTCGGTTCACGAACCTCGAACGCGAACTTCCGCAAAAGTTCGGTTTGCACGAACCGCAATAGACTTCAATAGGGATGCGAACTTTGAAAACTAGAAACATTTATGCTGGCCACAAAAGTGATAGAAAAGATGTTTCAAAGGGTCTAACACCTGGAGGGGGGCATGGATGAGTGGGATAGACACCAAAAGTCCCGGGGAAAAATCTAGATTTGACGCAAAGCAGCGTTTTAAGGGCAGAAATCAGATTGCATGCTAAATTGGAGGCCTAAAGTGCTTTAAAACATCTTGCATGTGTATACATCAATCAGGGAGTGTAATCAGAGTACTGCTTCACACTGACACACCAAACTCATTGTGTAACGCACTGCAAACAGCTGTTTCTGTAGTGACTGCCGTGGTGGACTGGTGCGCACCATGGCGAGAGTGCAGGCTGTGGCGGTTTTCAAGCCCATATGGTCGCCGGGCTGTGGTAGCTCAATGATAGAACAACAGTGGCTGTCCAGCTGATCGAATTTGTAGGGTAAAAAAGGTTAGGTGTTTTTGGAGTGAGTGTGCGAGCACAAAGCGCGTATCAGCTGGGGAAGTGACTTTACCGGAGTAATGTCATATGCGGCAAGGCTGAAGCCAAAATAAGACAAATGTTCCTGTGGTTGGTATAGGAGTGGAACATACTCAGATGTCTCTCGAATTTCTTGGGAGTCTCGCCTAGGGCGTTGGGGCCCCTTGAGGAAGATTAGGTCTGGGTCCCATTCCGGCAGGGCGACCGAGGCTATGCCTAATGAGGTGCAGAATTCGGAGAGGTCAGCCGGCGAGCGCAGGATGGCTGACTTCTGGCCTATCTTGGCGTGCAGATGGAAGGGGAAACCCCAGCGGTTGATAGCGCTTGCTTCTCGAAGTTTCTGTAGTAGCGGCCCCAGAGCCCGGCGTTGGGCGAGTGTCGTTGGAGCTAAATCTTGAAACAGGGTAACCGAGGCTCCATCAAAGTCCACTGCGCCTCATCTCCTTGCAGCCGCCATAATATTTTCCTTTATGTCAAAATGATGTATGCGGCATATCACATTTCTCAAATATGGCTGTAACTGTGTCCGCCAGGTCTTCAGTGCGCGTGGCTTCTGGTAGGCCGCGGAGCCTAATATTATTGCGTCTATTTCGATTTTGCTGGTCCTCTAATTGCACCCTCAGCATGGTAGAGAGCGAGGCTTGTTTAGATGAGGCTTCCTTCAAGAGTTTTAGTTCCTTTTGGAGTTCCTCTATGTCCGTCTCCGCGTGCGTCACACGGGCGGATAGGCCTGTAATGTCTTCCCGGAGCGCTGATATCTCAGAGCGAGAGGTGGCGAGAATAAGATCTGTCTGTCGGGAAATGTCCTGCCTCGTGGGTAGATCTTTGAGGAAGGCCCAGATGTCCTCCAAATTCTTATTCACGTTGTCTTGTGTGGAGGATCTATCCGCCCCTTCTGGCTGAGAGGCGTGGTCAGCCATCTTGTCTGCCTGTCTTGTCACCGGTCCGGAGAAGAATTTCGAGACCGATGGCGTGCCAGGAGTTGGGGCTTGGCTAGTTTTGTTAGTCTTTCGGGGTGCCTTTGGAGCGGTCTCTGTGGAGTTTTTCGGGCTATTCTGCTTCTCCATACCTTAGTAAATTGAGTGCTATGCTCGGAGCTCAAGAGTTCTGCGTCCTCACGGAACCATAGTCAGCTCCGCCCCCCAGCTGATCGAATTTGGTCTGTCCACAATGAAGCAACGACCTTATTATCTTGGGTGTGCCCCCCCCCCCCCATTGTGATACGCAAGCCCCTTCACCGCAGCAAGGTAACGATCATGAAGGGGAATTGACACATGTACATGCCTTTTTGTTTTGTTGTTGCAGCTGCAGTGCAGACAGAAAAATTAGGCAGGCATGTACACACGCCAGAAAAATTATTACAGCGGACTTAAAATTCAGGAATCCGCCTTGAGTCCAGGACCCTGTTGGTGGTGACGGAGAAGGCAGTCAAGCGGCCTGCAGGCAGAGATGCTCTGTTGGGACTGGGGACCGACTTAGTCTTGGAGCAGGCAGTCACACAGCGTGCAGGCAGAGATGCTGTGTGCGGGGACTAACTTAGTCTTCGTGCAGGCAGTAGCCCTCCGGGATCCATGCCTCATTCATTTTGATAAAGGTGAGGTACTGAACACTTTTGTGACTTAGGCGACTTCTCTTCTCAGTGCCAATGCCTCCAGCTGCGCTGAAGGTCCTTTCTGACAGGACGCTTGAAGCAGGGCAAGACAGAAGTTGGATGGCAAATTGGGACAGCTCTGGCCACAGGTCAAGCCTGTGCACCCAGTAGTCCAAGGGTTCATCGCTGCTCACAGTGTCTACATCCACACTTAAGGCCAGGTAGTCGGCTACCTGCCGGTCCAGGCGTTGGTGGAGGGTGGATCCGGAACAGCTAAGGCGAGGCGTTGGACTAAAGAATGTCCGCATGTCTGACATCACCATGAGATCGCTGGAGCGTCCTGTCCTTGCCTGCGTGGACATGGGAGAAGGATTACTGGCAGTGGTACCTTTATTGCGTTGTGCTATGACATCACCCTTAAACGCATTGTAAAGCATAGTTGCCAGCTTGTTCTGCAAGTGCTGCATCCTTTCTCCCTTCATGTGATTTGCAAACATCTCTGCCACTTTGTGCCTATACCGAGGGTCTAGTAGCATGGCCACCCAGTACAGCTCATTCCCCTTGAGTTTTTGTATACGGGGGTCCCTCAACAGGCTGGACAGCATGAAAGACGCCATCTGCACAAATTTGGATCAAGACATACTACCCATCTCCTCTTGCTCTACCTCAGTGACGTCAGGTAAGTTCTCCTCCTCCCCCAGCCACAAACAATACCACGGGAACATTGAGCAGCACAAGCCCCCTACGACGCCTGCTGTGGTTGTTCTTCTGCCGCCGCCTCCTCCTCCTCCAAAAATAAAACACCTTGCTCATCATCCGAGTCTGACTCCTCTCCCCACACGACTCTTCCTCCTCCCCACTCTCTGCTGCCGCAGGTGTTGAGGAAACATCTTGTTCTGATGAGAATTGATCCTACAACTCTTCCTCCTGTTCCTGTTCACGCTCCTCCACAGCTTGATCCACCACTCAATCAAGTCGCTGATGGCACCTTCACTGCGACTCACCAGGTTGGTCACCTCCTCAAACAGCCGCATGAGCCTGCGGGCATTTCGCATGAGTGTCCAGTTCTTGGGTCAGAACATCCCCATCTCCCCAGAGTGTGTCCTTCTACTGTAGTTGTAGAGATACTGGGTGACGGCTTTCTCCTGTTGTAGCAGGCGAGAGAACATAAGGAGGGTTGAATACCAGCGAGTCGGGCTATCGCAAATCAGGCGTCTCACCAGCAAGTTGTTTCTCCTCTGAATATCGGCAAAGCGTGCCATGGCCGTGTAAGACCGCCAGAAATGCCCATGCAACTTCTTGGCCTGCTTCAGGATGTCCTGTAAGCCTGGGTACTTTGACACAAATCTCTGAATTATGAGATTCAGCACATGTGCCATGCAGGGTACGTGTCAGCTTTCCCAAATTCAAAGCGGAAATTAGATTGCTGCCGTTGTCACACGCCAGTTGGTGCGGGGTCAGCTACTGATCCACCTGTTTGTTAAGAGCAGCCAGGAGAGCTGCTTCAGTGTGACTCTCCGCTTTGAGGCAAGACATGTCTAAGATGGTGTGACACCATCGTACCTTGCATGCAGCATAGGCCCTGGGGAGCTGGGCCTGTGAAGCTGGAGAGGAGATCGCAGCACCAGTAGAGTTGAACTGCCACTCAGCCAAGGAGGAGGAGGATGACGACAGCGAAGAGGATGTAGCAGGAGGAGAGGAGATGGCAGGAGGCCTTCCTGCAAGCCGTGGAGGTGTCACAAGTTGGTCCGCTGCACAGCCACGTACTCCCTGCTTGTTAGTGGTCACCAGGCCCAATGGGCTGTGTAAGTAATGTACCTGCCCTGACCGTGCTTTGCAGAACAGGCATCTGTGGTCAGGACCCTTGACCTAACGCTTTGTGCCAGAGATGACACCACTTGCCTCTTCACGGTACAGTTTGGGTATCGCCTTTTTAGAGAAATAATTGCGGCCTGGCATCTTCCACTGCGGTGTCCCAATGGCCACAAATTTACGGAAGGTCTCAGAGTCCACCAGCTGGTATGGTAACAGCTGGCGAGCTAACAATTCCGCCAAGCCAGCTGTCAGACGCCGGGCAAGGGGGTGACTGGCAGAAATTGGCTTCTTCCACTCAAAAATTTCCCTCAAGGACACCTAATTGCTGCTGCAGGCAGGGAAGCAGGAACCGCTCGAGGTGAGACGCGGAGTGGAGGGTGGCTGTGATTGTGAAGGTGCAAGGGAGAAAGAGGCTGAAGATGATGCACCTGAAGGAGGAAGAGGAGAAGGAGGGTGGCTTTTCTTTTGTGTGCTGCTTTTTTTCTGGTGCTCTTCCCATTGCTGTTTGTGCCTTCGTAAGACAGTTGTCCCTACGCGGCTGTTGGTCTTTCCACGGCTCAATTTTTGGAGGCAGAGAGAACAGATGGCATTGCTCTAATCTAAGGCAGACACACTAAAAAATTTCCAAACCGCTGAGCCCCCCCTGGGGTGATGGCGCTATGGTGGCATCAGCAGCTGACTTTGAAGGGCATGTTGGCTGGCTGTACATAGGTGGCTATACATGGCGTCGGACACTGCCACCAGCTGTTTCTGATGACGAGCTCCCCCTGCTTCTTTCAGGAACTCGTCTCCTCCTACTCCTCTCTGACTCCCCCTCTGAACTGTCCCCTTGTTCATCTTGTCTCTTAGGATCCCACGTGACATCCGTATCATCGTCATCATCATAATCATCCTGCCCAGCTTCGCTTGCCTCAGACACCTCATAAACTGCACCAACAGCAGGTACTTCATCATCCTCCTCCTCACACCTTACGTCCATAGTGTCGCCTAACTCAGACATATGAGGTGGTGTAACTTGCTTAGCGCCTTCATCTTGTTGTAACAGTAGGGGCTGTGAATCAGTTAATTCCCCACCAAATAACTCATGCGAAGTGTCAAATGGAATGGATGTGGTGCTAGTAGTAGCGTTGGTGGCTGCGGAAGATGAGGTGTTCTGTGTTAAATAGTCAACCACGTCCTGACAATCTTGGGAGTTGATGGGACGTGCCTTCTTCTGAGCACTGTACTTTGGTCCAGGGCCGCACGAAATCACATCACGACCTCGAACAGACCTGCCGGGTGGCCTTCCTCTGGGTCTGCCTCTGCCTCTACCTGTTTTGTCCATATCGGGGGGGATGAAGTGAAAGGTATGCACTGACTTGACTAATACAATGCGCAGTCACACAGGTGCAGTTAACAGGTATGCACGGAGTGGTATATCACACTGTGTGCGCTCATGTAGGTAGGTGGGTGCACTTAACAACAGGTAGGTATATGCAGTGATGGGTATTACAAATGTGCACCTGTCACACACACGTACCGTGAACAGGTACAGTGACTGGTGGTATTAAATAGCACACTGCGTGCACTCACGTAGGTAGGTGGGTGCACTGAACAGGTAGGTATATACAGTGATGGGTATTACAAATGTGCACCTGTCACACACATGTACCGTGAACAGGTACAGTGACTGGTGGTATTAAATAGCACACTGCGTGCGCTCACGTAGGTAGGTGGGTGCACTGAACAACAGGTAGGTATATGCAGTGCTGCTGGGTATTACAAATGTGCAGCTGTCACACACACACACAGGTACCATGAACAGGTGCAATGACTGGTGGTATTAACAATGCGTGCGCTCACATAGGTAGGTAGGTAGGTGCACTGAACAGTGAACAGGTGCAGTGATTGGGATTGGATTACAAATGTGCAGCTGCCTATCACACACACAGGTAGTCACTGAATGTGCTGGGCCTGGCAGTGGCACAGTAGGAATTACCACCAAGGGGCCAAAGGCCAGCTGCGACTGACGGGCTGTATATAATATATGTGGGCCACACAAAAAAAAAATATAGATCACAAGAACAAGATTAGCTCTCAAAACAGCTGTTGAGGGGTGCTTTTTTAGCAATAAGAATCAGCAGTGAGTGAGCGAGTGAGTAAAATGCCTGACGCTGCCTGCCTTTTATAAGGGGGGAGAGCCTCCAGGAGGGAGTGTAGCCTGATTGGCTCCAATGTGCCTGCTGACTGTGATGTACAGGGTCAAAGTTGACTCTAATGATGTAGTATAGGAGGCGGGTCGAACCGCCATAAAGTTCGCGTTCATTTGCAAATGCGAACCACTAAAGTTTGCGCTAATAAGTTTGCAGTCGAACCGTTCGGGCCATCTCTAATATTTATATAAAGATCCCTTGCTCCGGCTTACCTTGGTGAAAGCATTATTATTGTTATTATTTTTTACTTATATAGCGCCAACTTGTTGACACGTGGTTTGAGACACCACCAATACAAGACACAATGTTTATATTGCACTTTTCTCCTGGTGGACTCAAAACGTTGGAGCTACAGCACACTCAGTAGGCAGTAGCAGTCCTGCCCAAGGTCTCCATAATGAATAGGTGCTGGCTTATGGAACAGGAAGAAACGAGATTCAAACTGGTCCTGTTTCAGGAGCAGAGCCCTTAACCAGTAGGCTCTACAGCAACCGCAGTTACAGAAAAATAAGAAATGCTAGGAAGTGGTCCCTGTCCTTGTGAGCTTACAATCTAGAGGGTAGTGCATTGGAGACATTCGGGAAGGGGACACAGGGGTGAGCGGGAGAGAACGTGAGCCTCCAATGCCACCTACAGCAAGTTATAGGCTTGTCTGAATAGATGTGTTTTGAGGGTAGGTTTGACGGTTTTCAGGCTTGGAGCATGAAGGACAGGCTGTGAGCGTGTGCCTAAGGAGAGGTGATTGGTTAATCATTTTACCATGTCAGAACCTTATTTACCACAACAGCTCAAACCGGCCTGAAACGGGTGCCTGCAAGTTGGATTGTACGAATGTAAAACTGTTGGCTATGGTTTTCAATAAACAGTTCAAAATGTATGCTTTGCTTGCAAGCACAGAAGGATTGGTTTGCAGATCACATCCACTGTCTGTAGAGTTGCTTTATAGATACTGTAGATACTGATTATTGTAAGTGTAGAAGTTAAATTTTTCAAATTCCTTCTCTTACAATATTGAGGAAATAAAACTGTGCTCTGCAGTCTCTAGGACACACTCTCTCACAGCCTGTTAGTGAATACTGAGGCACTGACTACTGAGCATCTCGCACCGCAGGCCTGACTCTGGACACAGGAGTGGGGGTGATTGGGCAGTGGGTTCAAGAAGTCCGTGGAAGGGTTAAATCCTGGGCCGGCAGGAAGAGTGGGAACACATCTGTAACCAGTTTGAACATTCCATGGAGGTTACAACATGGGGAATGCGGGAGGCATTTGTAGAGAGGAATCACTTCTACTGACAGACAGAGGAGGGAGAGGAGATAAAGGGGGAGAAGGGGAGATCTAGGAGGAGGAGAGGGGGTGTGAGCGATTTGGGGGTGGAGTGATAGGGGTAGACACTGGGCTTATCTGAAAAATAAATCAATCTGCAGCATTCCAGGGGAGAGCAGCTGGGAAGGAGGGAGAAGAGAATAAAGGGGGGTAACCAAGACATGAATCAATGTGCAGCATATGGAGAGCAGTGGATAAGGCTAGGGCTAGAGAGCGTGAGTGATGGGGAGAAAGAGAACAGGTCTGCAGGAAAGTGCGCTGTAACTTATCACAGACACAGGCTCTGTTTCTAGGAATAAGGACATGAGAGAGACCGTAACATATGATCTTAGTAAAAAGCCACATTTGTAGGCCGCTGGTGGCTGTTGGAGAAGCTGGAAAATAAGGATTTGTCAGTAATGTAACATCTGTTTTATCTGTTCTGACGCACAATGGCAATAGCTTTCCAGGTCAGGCTAGTCTTTGTTGTAATGAAGCTGTCATGTCGCTGAAGCTAGCTACACACTTTGCAACCTTAGTTTAAAATTTAGTTTTAAGTTGGTTTAATTTGACTTTGGTCCCATTCACACCTATGCAACGTTCACAGCGCAGCTGGTGCAATTGGGGTGTAACGGTGTGCGGCATCCCAACACTCTGTATGCTGTGCATTACTGGAAACCATGGAAAATAACAGTGAAGCATACTTTTCACAGACTGTATGCTTCACTGCATGAAATGCAACATGTGGGTAATCTGCAGTGCGACTTTTACATTCTGTTGCATCCTGATTTAACGGGGAATGCAACTCCCACTGTGGAAGGAGTCTTAAAGGAAAGCTAGCCATACACAGATTGATTTAGGTTGCATAGATGTTCATACTCCAATAAAAATATTAACCACTATTAAAATGAGTACCTACAATTGGCAATTGATGTATGGGGGATTCTGATGATCGAGCGAACAGGTTTGCTTCAAAATTAGGTGGAAGAAGAATCTATCAAAAAGTTTCAAAGATCCGGTACAGTCAAGATTCTTTTGATTCTTTCCTTGATCACTGTTGGTCAGCCGAATTCCAAAATTTAGAATTGATTTACGGTTGATTCTAAGGGCCCTTTTCCACTAGCAATTGCTAGCGTTCACGCTGAACGCTAGCGATTGCTGAATCGCAATTACCGGCGATTCCCCGACGTTCGCGGCCGCGATTTTGCTATGCTATGCACTGCATAGCAAAATCGCGGCAATTATCGCTCCGCCGCGCGTTCGCGTTCCCGGCAAAAACGAATCGTGGTAGTGGAAATGACCTACCGCGATTCCCATGCTAAAAAGCAAACCGTAGCGATTGTAAAATCGCTAGCGGTTTGTGTTTTTGCGATTCAGCCAGCGCAAACGCGCTGGTGGAAAAGGGCCCTAAGCAACAATCACATGACCAGGTAAATTCTCACACTGTGTTGTCACGCACAGTATAAATAAAACTGGACGATCAAATGAAAATTGTATGTTCAAGACAGAGATTTATTTCTTGTATCAAAGCGCAACAACCCCTATGCACTCTTGCCAATAACCAGGCCTGGCAGCCTTTCAAGAATATACAAATGTATTGAAGCGCAAAACAAAAATGAATATGCATACACATAAACCACAAGTTCACATATGATATCCCATGTGCACCATCGATTGGTAAATGTCCCATCAAAATTTTTTAGTTATCCCATATACATTGGGATGCAAAAGTTTAGGCAACCTTGTTGACCGTTATGATTTTCCAGTATAAATCGTTGTTTGTTGGGATAAAAAATGTCAGTTAAATATATCACATAGGAGACACACAAAGTGATATTTGAGAAGTGAAATGAAGTTTATTGTATTTACAGAAAGCGTGCAATAATTGTTTAAATAAAATTAGGCAAGTGCATAAATTTGGGCACTGTTGTTATTTTATTGATTCCAAAACCTTTACAACTAATTATTGGAACTCAAATTGGTTTGGTAAGCTCAGTGACCCCTGACCTACATACACAGGTAAATCAAATTATGAGAAAGAGTATTTAAGGGGGTCAATTGTAAGTTTCCCTCCTCTTTTAATTTTCTTTGAAGAGTAGCAACATGGGGGTCTCAAAACAACTCTCAAATGGCCTGAAGACAAAGATTATTCACCATCATGGTTTAGAGGAAGGATACAGAAAGCGGTCTCAGAGATTTCAGCTGTCTGTTTTCACAGTTAAGAACATATTGTGGAAAAACAAGACCACAGGTTCAGTTCAAGTTAAGGCTTGAAGTGGCAGACCAAGAAAAATCTCAGATAAACAGAAGCAACGAATGGTGAACAGTCAGAGTCAACCCACGGACTAACACCAAAGACCTACAACATCATCTTGCTGCAGATGGAGTCACTGTGCATCGTTCAATCATTCGGCGCACTTTACACAAGGAGGTGCTGTATACGAGAGTGATGCAGAGGAAGCCTTTTCTCCACCCACAGCACAAACAAAACCGCTTGAGGTATGCTAAAGCACATTTGGACAAGCCAGCTTCATTTTGGAATAAGGTGCTGTGGACTGATGAAACTAAAATTGAGTTATTTGGGCATAACAAGGGGTGTTATGCATGGAGTAAATATAACACAACATTCCAAGAAAAACACTTGCTACCTACAGTAAAATATTGTGGTGGTTCCATCATGCTGTGGGGCAGTGTGGCCAGTGCAGGGACCAGGAATCTTGTCAAAGTCGAGGGACGCATGGATTCCACTCAGTATCAGCAGATTCTGGAGACCAATGTCCAGGAATCCGTGATAAAGCTGAAGCTCCGGGGCTGGATCTTTCAACAAGACAGCGAAACTAAACACTGCTCAAAATCCACTAAGGCATTCATGCAGAGGAACAAGAACAACATTCTGGAACGGCCATCTCAGTCCCCAGACCTGAATATAAATGAAAATCTGTGGTGTGAGTTAAGGAGAGCTGTACATGCTCGGAAGCCATCAAACTTGAACGAACTAGAGATGTTTTGTAAAGAGGAATGGTCCAAAATACCTTCAACCAGAATCCAGACTCTCATTGGATCCTACAGGAAGCGTTTAGAAGCAGTCATTTCTGCAAAAGGAAGATCTACTATGTATTGATTTCATTTCTTTTTGTGGTGCCCAAATTTATGCACCTGCCTAATTTTGTTTAAACAATTATTGCACACTTTCTGTAAATCCAACAAACTTCATTTCACTTCTGAAATATCACTGTGTGTGTCTCCTATATGATATATTTAACTGACATTTTTTATCGTAACAACCAACGATTTATACAGGAAAATCATGACGATTAACAAGGTTGCCCAAACTTTTGCATCCAACTGTACATGTTACAGGGCTTGATGAAATAGACAGTTCCAATTTTCTTTCTTTCCTCCACCAGGACCACCCAAATTAAAACACTCACCAGATGAATCTGACCACTATTAGACTGGTCAAATATGCACACATCCAGGGAGCCTTTGTGCCTCAGGGTCCTGGTACAGACTTTTGCCAATTTAGTTAATGAAGCATTGAATCTTCAAGCTTGGCAATCTTGCTTTGCATTACCTCAAAGAACAAGCCTCATATAGCGTAATTCCATTTAAAAACAATATCTTTATTTAAAAAATTGCACTTACATGAGGTAGACTTTAGTTTAGGCACAGAGTTTTCATATGGGCTCTCCCCTGTGGCCTATGCAGGGCCTGGCAGCATGTTTCCTCTCCTATAGATGTAAGTATAGCGCGTACTCCTCGCTTGTAGTCTCCGCAATTCCCAGTCCGTCCAGCCTCTGCCCGATTGATTTCGTCTGGAACTGTCTATTTCATCAAGCCCTGTACTATGTATATGGGATAACTAAAAAATGTTGATGGGACATTTACCAATCGATGGTGCACATGGGATATCTTATATGAACTTGTGGTTTATGTGTATGCAAGACAGAGATTTGTCTGCACTCATAAGGCTCGTAGACACGCCTGACTCAAATCGGCTGAGACGCCGACAACAACAGCCTCAGCCGACAATCAGGCATGTGTACAGAGGCGTATGATCCCCGATGGATCCCGGTGGATCGACTCACCCCCAGCGACGGCCATCTCCGTTGTTCACGCCACTCTCCCCCCCCCCCCTCCCCCCTCCTGCTATTTCTCTCACGTAGCAATACAGCGTGTCGTCAGCTTCACAGCTGACACAAATTTATACAGCCAAGCCCAGTGATGTCACCCAAGGGGATTGGGTTCCGATCCCCGACGGGCATCATCGGTTGTTTGGTGTGTATGCACCATTACTGCACTGTAGTGTTGGTTCATTAACCTTTTCTGTTAATTTATCTCACATTACATTTTTCACCTCAGCCATGAGGAGAGCTAACTAATTAAAAAAACAGATAAGGAAAGATTGATTTAACAGGAAAAAAAAAAGATAAATCAGGAGAGATACTTTAAATCACAAGTTAAAGGAAAACTATTAGGGCTGGAACCCACAGGAGCGCTTTTGGCAGCGTTTTGGCAGCACTGCGATACGCTAGCAGTTTGCCAAAACGCTGGGCTAATGTTAATGGATGGGGCAACTTCCACAGGAGCGTTTGCGTTTCCCAGAAACGCAAACGCAGGACCTGCAGCATTTTGGGAGCGTTAGCGCTTCAATGTAAAGTATTGAAACGCTAGCAGAAAAGCTCAGCAAAACCTAAACTGAGCGGTTTTGCTAGCGTTTTGCGGTTCAGCACACTGTAACAAAATTAAAAATAATTCACAGGACCAATCAGGATAAAAATGCAAAACGCAAAACGCTGGGGAAAAAAATACAATGTTGCAAAACACAACCCAAAACGCGCATGAATCCGCTTGCAAACCGCTCAGACAAAACGCTAGCGGTTGCGTTTTGCGTTTGCGGTTTTCAGTGGGTTCCAGGCCTTAAGCAACATATATTTTCAATTGAGGTAGGAAATGTTTGGGAATTGCTGCTAAGTACTGGTGTATACATTTGAATCCATATCTCTTTGTTTACTGTTATCTAATTCCTTTCACATTTTTCTGACGGCAATCTGCTGTAATTCTGAAGCCAGAGTGAGCCATGAGAGGAGGGGGGGTGGGGGGGGGATTCCCTCACAGTGTATCTGTTAACTCTGTGTGTGCAGGGAGCTCAGTCAGATACAGGCAGAGCTTTCTCTCACAGAGAGCAGAGGAAATGTATCTTATGAGCAACATAAACATTTGTAATATTGTAGTGTGTGACACCTGATACCTGACAAGCTTTTGTTTTCATATAACTCTGCTTCAATATTACACTGTTCTTAGCATGTCAGAATGCAGAGATTCATACCTCTGCAAATGAGACATTCCAAACGTAGCTAAAATCTATGCACAATGAATTACAGCTTTTGCCTCTGATATTTAACATGAAAAGTATGAAAATGTTTCCACAGCTACTTAGACATTATTTGTACATTGTCATTTTAGAACACTTGGATATTGATAGTGTTCCTTCAAGTTAGATAAGGAGAGATAAATCACAATTGAAGTCAGATAAGGAGAAATAAATTGAGTTATGTCAGAAAAGGAGGTTGGTTCACTGAAAGTCATTCAGATTGCATTGGCAGATAGTTATTGTTGGCAATTTTACCAGTACTCACGCTGGCACGGTACCTGTGTAACACAAGCATTTCTGTGGTAACAGGCGTTACACAAGTTGCATAATGTGCATCCCTGTAGCAACTCTTACGTTACACAGGTACTGTTGCTAATGTGCAAGCACGCCACTCTGCTTGCATAAGTATCGGTAAATTGCTGTGCGCTATCTGCGCTTCACAATTTTACTGGCTTTAAGGTATCCATACATCTACCGATTTTGGTAGGCCGATTGGCCAAGAGACAAATCTCTCTAAAATCGAATCTGATTGGACAGAGACCTGTTGGCCGCCATAAGCTGCAGGCCAATTCCCAATTGATTTCAGCATGAAATATTGTGGGGATCAGCCTTGTGACGCAGCTCCCGGCCGCTGCCCCCTAATGTTTTATAACCCCCTCCCCCCTGCGCACCGTGCAGTTATACTTTACCATGCTTGGCACCGCCCTCATACCTTTGCATTTGCGTCCCCACTGCAACACAATTACAGCAGATGCAGAAACGGCATGGTAAACCCATCCTCAAAGGATGCACTGGTGTCTGCATCCTTCACATACCGGCCATTTTGCATCCATTCTGTTTGCGACAACACCAATCTGCTTTGTCCTCTGTACCATACCCTGCACTTCCCAAAAGCCTGACAGAAGCAAGGGCTACCTGTTAGATTGTAAAAAAAACAAGAGTCTTAACTAACAGAAGTCCTAACTAGCCAATTCAGCCAATTGATTTCTGGTTTCAAGCTACACACATACAGTAAATATTAAAGAGACTCTGTAACAACATTTTAAGCCTTATTTCGTCTATCCTTTAAGTTCCTATGCCTGTTCTAATGTGGTCTGGCTTACTGCAGCCTTTCCTAGTTTCACAGTGGCTGCATTATCTTTGTTATATACTCTAATCTTCTTTCCTCTGTCGGCTCTGTCGGGCTCAGGCACTCAGGCTGGAATGTGCAGCTCTGCTTGTGATTGGATAGAAGCTATACACACTCTCTCCAGGCCCCCTAAAGGCTCTGTACTGAGCTCCTCTCAGCCTATCACATACTATGTCTTTTGTTTGTAAACACTACCTAAAACTGGCAATTACAAGCCAGGATTGCAACAGGGAGTGGCAGAAACAGCACAGAGGGGCCCAGGAGAACATAATGAATAGAATGGTATGCTTTTTATTGTAAGAATTTTAGAGTACAGATTCTCTCTAAGATAACTTCAGCTGGAAATCTGTATGTGTCTTTATTGTCACCAGATGTGCTGGACTCTGGGGACCTAAAAGCAGATCCCTGGATTTTCGAGTAGACTGATTTGGAGAAAGGGAGGTCTTCTCCTTCTCCTCCAATCTACATGAAGACAGGACATCCCACTCATAGCATCAAACAAGTAAAAGACCCCCTGCAGCCCTACTCCACAATGGCTCCTTGATCACTCACCACTACCTGCTTGAGACACACCTGAAAAATCCAATAATTTAAAACCATTGGCGACGGCAACACGGCAGGATAACACAATGCAGGTTATCAATGCAAGTGTAAAAGTGGCCTGAAGATACATATACAGATCAAATGTTTCTGACATTATCCGATCTGACAAAATTAGCTGCATTCTTGTTTCTGGTGGTGTTCAGACACTACTGCAGCCAACAAGATCAGCTGGGATGCCAACTGGTACTGTTTAAAAGAAAATAAATATGGCAGCCTCCATATTCTTCTCACTTCAGTTGTCCTTTATAGCACGGAGAAGAGTTAAACGGGTAAAAGAACTGCGTATGTGCTTCAAATTGCAATGAGGATTACCTTGTACTATGTGACTTGTTTATTACATGCATTTGTCCGCCTGTGTAGCCCTCAGTATGGCTACCTCCGCATTGTGGCAGCAGTATGTGTGCAATTGGATGTAGGCCCAGTTACTAGGATTACTTTCTCCTGCCTAGCCTGTTGTTATGTGCCTCTTGCTTTTATCGTTACCACGTGGGCTGTCCCACGAAAACCAATTCATCACTTGAACTGTGTACAGTTGTGTGCGCAGCCAAAAATTAATCAGCAAGCTAACATCTTCTTCTAGCAGCTTTCCTAGATGAGAGCTTGAAATTGTCCGTTCACAAAGCTCAGTGTGGAAGTATTAGGCCCGATGGCTGGTCCGTTGATTACTGAGGCAATGCACATAGGAAAAGCGTCACTTTGCAGATGTGTAAATAAATAGAGACAGCTATGCATGTAGCAGAGATGTATCTGGATGCTTTGAGGTGCTGGAATTTTGCAAGAAGGAGGCACAGACAAAGCTCTTATGCAGATTATATTTGTCGCTAGAAGCAGTAACAGAATTAAATATTTCATTCATGTGTTACAGTTCTGTACATCCAAAATACAAAATACAACTGGCAAATCTCCAGTTTTACCCAGCAATATGCAAACATGTGATAGACTTATGTTCTGTTTTCAATCCAGACTTTTACAGACTGCTTATTAGACTAATGCAAGATTTAAGGCACAGCTTAAACTCAAAATTAAAGCTGTTACATTTTGAAACCACACATGTTCTTTAGTTTAATGATAAGTATTACTTTTGGCACCACATTTTCTTATGTAAAAATCTGTTCTATAACTGTGATTGCCTGCAGCTGTACATCTATGTATACAGATGCCAGACTCCTGTAGTTTGCTGGCTTCCTGTTTAGAAAATGGGGTCTTGAAATTCCACTTTGCGCGAACTGCAGCAAGCGGAAAACAAGCTCCTGCCCTTCTCTTGTGCATAAAATGGAACATGGATAAGTGCAGCTAAGGTAACAAATATGCAAAATATTTCCATGCTTCACACCTGACACTGCCATTTTCTGCCACCTTTGTTCATGTGTTTTCTAGTGTAAGGCTCAGTTCACATTAGTGCGGGCGCAGATCGGATCCATTTCAAATGGATCCGTTTTTCAAAATGTTGAATTTTACTAGCATACGTTTGTGAACGGAGCCTGCCCCCTGCTGCTGGAACTTTCCAGGTGTGCTGCCTGCTAGCTCGCTGTCTATAGACCTGCTTGCAGTTCCCCTGACTCTGCTTCCCAGCACTCGGGCACTTGGATCATCAGCCTGGTTCCCCCCGCTCTGCATCCCAATGCCCGGCATCAAGTCAGACTAGCATGGCCCGCAGTGATGATGAGGGAGTCAATCGGTGATGGCACGTACTTCCTGTATACGCGCCTTCACCGCTCGCCTCCCTCATCATCACTGCGGGCCACGCTAATCTGACTGCTGAGTATGCCCAGAGCAGGGGGAACCAGGCTGATGATCCAAGTGCCGGGCACTGGCAAGTGGAGCAAGGGGAACTGTGAGCAATTCTGTAGACAGCAAGCTAGCGGGCAGCACACCTGGCGGAGTCCAGGGGAGGGGGAGGAGCAGGCATCTGGATACCTGAAGGGGTGTGGGGTGTTATAGCAAGCATTTTTTGGCCAATAGGAAGGAAGCAGGAAGTTTAGGCAATCCATTTTGGCATCCATGTCCTGTGCAAAGTTCTTGTGTGGACGGCAGGTCCGTTTTTGTATTGGCTTTCATTGCCTCCGTGGGGATCAGAGCTCTGGGAAAAAAGGTGCAAAATCCTGTCTCTCCGATATCTCAGTTTTCATGAACCGATCCAACGGATCCATTTTTCAACAACAGTGAAGACGGACGCTATTTTTAACATTGGGATCCGTGGCTCTGTTTTTGTCCGCTTCAAAAAACGTGCCACACAGATACGGTTCCGGAACAAGTGTGAACCGGCCCTGCTGGGTAATGTAGTCTGGCCTCCATTGTTCTTCTTTTGTTTGAAATAGGAAAAAGACGCACTTTTTGGTGCAACAGCTTTGAATACAAGTAAAAAATAGGTCACATTTTTAGGCTGGATTCACAATGAACCGTGCAGCACGGTGGAATAGTGGTTAGTGCTCTCGTCATCCCAAAAACATACAGATAAGTTAATTGGCTTCCCCCTTAATTGGCCCTAGAGTACGATACATACTTAGACATATGACTATGGTAGGGATTAGATTCTGAGCCCCTCTGAGGGACAAATAAGTGACAAGACAATATACTCTGTACAGTGCTGCGGAAGATGTTGGCACTATAAATACTAAATAATAATAATAACCAGATGAGAAGCAGAACCTGTAAAAATGGATCTGGTTTCCATTTAAACAGATTAGTTTCTTACAATGGCATCAGTTTTTCATCTGGTTCCATCCCATGTGTTCCGTTTTTGCACCACCCCCCACTCGGTACCTGTCGACTTCATGTTCCTCCTTCACCATTCGAGTCCTCTGCATGCTGGAAATGATGGTATGCCTACCTCAGAGACCCAACAAAAGCATCAGGCTCCCATTGGTTTGCAAAATGGCAATCCCCCATTAACACCCAAATGGACAAGTCAATATTTTACTAAACGTACTCGCGAACATCCTACATGGGCTAACAATAATCTTGTCACTATCCACTTTCTCTGGTTGATCCGGCAAAATTGTGTAGCACCCAAAGTTGCGTTCCACCTGTCAGAGCAAAACAAATGAATTAACCCCAAACGGACTGTTGCTTTGCATAGAATCTGTTCAGATCCATTCCGTGCAGTTCTGATAAGCGGTCATTTATTTATTAATGACCTAGTAGATGAACTACACAGTGCTGGGCCGAAATTACGCATTAGCGTAATTACGCATCGTAATTCACTACAAATGCACCGTAAGCGTTACGTGTAAGGTTACGGTATTACGCGTAATTAATTACGCGTAGACCGTAGGGTTACGTTTTACGCGTAACAAATTACGCGTAAGACAGTAAACTCCCATTGAAATTACACAGTCTGCCGTAATCGCGTAATATTACGCTCCCGTATAAAAAAGCCGCCGACTTTAAGGGTTAATAGCAAAGCCCCCTTAAGTGCTAAGAGCCTCAAATTTGGAGAATATATTAAGGAGATCAGAAGGAATAAGAGGAAAAATTTTTTTTTCAAAAAGACCTTATAGTTTTTCAGAAAATCGATGTTAAAGTTTCAAAGGAAAAATATATACATTTAAAAACCTGCCGACTTTAACGGTTAATAGCAAAGCCTGCTTAAAATTTAGGAACACCAAATTCACAGGGTATATTAAGGGGATCAGTGGGAATAAGAGGAAAACAAAATTTTCCAAAAAGACCTTATAGTTTTTGAGAAAATCGATTTTTAAGTTTCAAGGGCGAAAATGTCTTTTAAATGCGGAAAATGTCAGGTTTTTTTGCACAGGTAACAATAGTGTTTTATTTTCATAGATTCCCCCAAGTGGGAAGAGTTTTACTTACTTCGTTCTGAGTGTGGGAAATATAAAAAAAAAACGACGTGGGGTCCCCCCTCCCAGACCTCTTTAACCCCTTGTCCCCCATGCAGACTGGGATAGCCAGAATGCGGAGCACCGGCCGCGTGGGGCTCCGCACCCTGACTATACCAGCCCGCATGGTCCATGGATTGGGGGGTCTCGGAAGGGGAGGGGCAGCCAAGCTTTCCCCTCCCCCTCCGAGCCCTTGTCCAATGCAAGGACAAGGGGCTCTTCTCCACCTCCGATGGGCGGTGGAGGTGGAGGCCGCGATTTCCTGGGGAGGGGTTCATGGTGGCATCTGGGAGTCCCCTTTAAAAAGGGGTCCCCCAGATGCCCACCCCCCTCCCAGGAGAAATGAGTATAGAGGTACTTGTAGTACCCCTTACCCATTTCCTTTAAGAGTTAAAAGTAAATAAACACACAAACACATAGAAAAAGTATTTTAATTGAACAAAAAACATAACCACGAAAAAAGTCCTTTAATATTCTTAATTAACCATTAATACTTACCTGTCCCTTTAAAAGCCAGTTCCCACGCAATATCCTCGGAAATATACTAATCAGTTACAATGTAACAAAGTTATTACAATGTAACAACTTTGTTACATTGTAACTACGCCGCACCCGACGTCACTCACCGCCGCCGCCGCGTCTGTGCTGCAGGACCCGACAGAGCTCTGAGCTATATAGCTCAGAGCTCTCTAAGCATCTTTGTATTTGGGCTCCAAGGAGCCCCATTGGTCCTTAGCAGACCAATGGGGTTCCTTCTGATTTGAAGGAACCCCATTGGTCTGCTAAGGACCAATGGGGCTCCTTGGAGCCCAAATACAAAGATGCTTTCGAGAGCTCTGAGCTAATATAGCTCAGAGCTCTGTCGGGTGAAGGGACGCTAAGTCCCCGCAGCTCCCGCTGCCCTCCCCGCCTCTCCCACATGTCACCTATATACATGCTGGCACCCATGGGTGCCAGCATGTATATGAGTGACAGGTGTGGGCGGAGTGGACGGCGGGAGCCGGCGGGGACTAGCGTGTATGCGGCGGCCGGCGGGTGAGCGGCGAGTGACGTCGGGTGCGGTGGTGTTACAAAGTAACAAAGTTGTTACATTGTAATAACTTTGTTACATTGTAACTGATTAGTATATTTCCGAGGATATTGCGTGGGAACTGGCTTTTAAAGGGACAGGTAAGTATTAATGGTTAATTAAGAATATTAAAGGACTTTTTTCGTGGTTATGTTTTTTGTTCAATTAAAATACTTTTTCTATGTGTTTGTGTGTTTATTTACTTTTAACTCTTAGGAAATGGGTAAGGGGTACTACAAGTACCTCTATACTCATTTCTCCTGGGAGGGGGGTGGGCATCTGGGGGACCCCTTTTTAAAGGGGACTCCCAGATGCCAACATGAACCCATCCCCAGGAAATCGCGGCCTCCACCTCCACCTCCACCGCCCATCGGAGGTGGAGAAGAGCCCCTTGTCCTTGGATTGGACAAGGGCTCGGAGGGGGAGGGGAAAGCTTGGCTGCCCCTCCCCTTCCGAGACCCCCCAATCCATGGACCATGCGGGCTGGTATAGTCAGGGTGCGGAGCCCCACGCGGCCGGTGCTCCGCATTCTGGCTATCCCAGTCTGCATGGGGGACAAGGGGTTAAAGAGGTCTGGGAGGGGGGACCCCACGTCGTTTTTTTTTTATATTTCCCACACTCAGAACGAAGTAAGTAAAACTCTTCCCACTTGGGGGAATCTATGAAAATAAAACACTATTGTTACCTGTGCAAAAAAAACTGACATTTTCCGCATTTAAAAGACATTTTCGCCCTTGAAACTTAAAAATCGATTTTCTCAAAAACTATAAGGTCTTTTTGAAAAAAATTTTTTTCCTCTTATTCCCACTGATCCCCTTAATATACCCTGTGAATTTGGTGTTCCTAAATTTTAAGCAGGCTTTGCTATTAACCGTTAAAGTCGGCGGGTTTTTAAATGTATATATTTTTCCTTTGAAACTTTAACATCGATTTTCTCAAAAACTATAAGGTCTTTTTGAAAAAAATTTTTTATTCCTTCTGATCTCCTTAATATATTCTCCAAATTTGAGGCTCTTAGCACTTAAGGGGGCTTTGCTATTAACCCTTAAAGTCGGCGGCTACCTAACATTGATCCATGCGTCAACTTTTCCGCTTGGCAGCATGACCTTACGCATTAATTGCTAGTAGGATTTTACACGTAAGCCTATAACGTAATAACCTGAATTACGGTATACTTACGCGTAATTGCGTAAGTGCTATGCGTAATTATAGACATGTACCGAAATTGAATGTCTATGCCGTAACCGTAATTTCGTAATGCGTAATAGCGTAATGATCCGTAAGCGTAGCTTTCTCCATTACGACCAGCACTGGAACTACAAAGTAATGTTGCTACTTTTGCAGATGATACAAAATTGTGCAGAATTAACTCTCAGAAAGATAGTGACATATTGCAGAAGGACCTGGATAGGGTGACTATATGGGCACATAAAGCAGTGGCTGAATAGAGTACTGGTTAAGGACACCGCCTTTGACATGGGAGACCAGAGTTCGAATCCTGGCTAGGTCAAGTACCTATTCAGTAAAGAGTTCAAGGCAAGACTCCCTAACACTGCAGGGTGGCCTCCTGAGCGCGTCCCAGTGGCTGCAGCTCTTGAGCGCTTTGAGTCCGACAGGAGAAAAGCGCTATATAAATGTTCGGATTATTATTATAAATGGCAGATGAAATTCAATGGTGAAAAATGTAAAGGCATGCATTTTGTGCATACCAATGGACTAGCACCATACAACGGGATACAGATGGGGTTATCAAACTTTGAGAAGGACTTAGTAGTACTCGTTATCAACAAGTTACGTAATCGTATTCAATGCCAAGCTGCCTCAGCTAAAGTGATTAAAGTTTTTGGATGCATTAAAAGGGAAATAAAAACTTGGGATGCTAGCATTATATTGTCCCTGTTTAACTCTCTGGTAAGTTGTAATCTGGAATTTGGAATTCAGTTCTGGGCACCACATTACAGGAAAGATAGTGCAGTTTTATGCTGGGCATACATGGTGAGTTGTTTCTTATCAATCGAGCCGCTGATGGCTCGATTGATAATTACCGATCACCGCGGCGGATCGATACCGCGCTCGATCCCCGTGGGCGGACAATGGAAGAAATGAACGTCAGATAAGGAAGCACCCACGGGGACTGGCGCGAAACGATCCGGGCGCCCGCTGGGACGAGTGGGGACGCGCTGGTATCGAGCCAGCGGCTCGATACCGGTGCACAAACGAGCCATGTATGCCCAGCATAAGAGCAGGTGCAGAAACGAGCAACAAAAATGATTAGTAGGCAGTGGTGCTCAAATACCCCTTTTTAAAATTCGAGTTTGGTCGAATTCGAATAGTAAATTATTCGAGGTCAGTCGAATATTCGAGTCGAATAATTTTTACTATTCGATTCGACCTCAGACTTCGAGCTCACTATTCGAGTCGGTATTCGAGCTCATTATTCGAGCTGACTATTCGAATTGGCCTTAAATAGCTTCCAACACTTGTTTTGAGGGTGAATGATGCAAGAAACATCTTTTTTTCCAAGTAACAACAGCAAGTGATTATGTGGGGATGTTCCTTTAAAAAAAAAAGGTGAAAAGAGAAGTTGTGTCCAGAATTTTGTTCAGTACTGTATATACTTCTTCTTCTTCTTCTTCTTTATCTTCTATCTTCTTCTTCTTCTATATCTTCTTCTTCTATATCTTCTTCTTCTTCTATATTGTCTTCTTCTTCTTCTTCATCTTCTTCATCTTCTTCATCATCATCTTCTTCATCTTCTTCATCATCATCTTCTTCTTCATCTTCTTCTTCTTCATCTTCTTCATCTTCTTCTTCTTCATCATCTTCTTCTGCATCTTCTTCATCTTCTTCTTCATCTTCTTCATCTTCTTCATCTTCTTCATCTTCTTCTTCTTCTTCTTCATCTTCTTCTTCTTCTCCTTCTTCTTCTTCTTCTTCATCTTCTTCTTCTTCTTCTCCTTCTTCTTCTTCTTCTTCATCTTCTTCTTCTTCTTCATCTTCTTCATCTTCTTCTATATCGTCTTCTTCTTCACTTATTTCTCTTTTCAATTTTTTTTTTACAGAAATGCAGCTATTTTTGAGCGTAACAGATAGCTGGTGGCGCACGCATGTTGGAAGCGCCATTGTATGTGCTCCCTGGCAGTGGAAACACACAGACAGCAGGAGGTAAATTCAGCAGCAGGAGGAGGAGGATGAGTGTGTGGCAGCAGGCAGTCAATGAGGCAGGCAGCGTGACATAATAGCCCTGGTACCTAGCGGTGATACCAGGGCTGTAAATAAACACAACAGGAGGTCCCAGACAGCGGTCGTGCAGCCCACATCGTGTCCAATACACAACTGGGACAACACAGTTTTCAACCCGGGCACCTCAAAAAAATTAAACCTTTTTTTTTTTAATGGTTTTTTGGTTTTGTTTGCACAACCAATTACACAGATATATAGCTATTGTTTGACGTAATAGCTGGTGGCAGAGTGGCAGCAGAATGTAATTCTGTGTACCCTGGCAGTGGGAAACACAGACCGACAGCAGCAGCAGCAGGAGGAATGGAGGAGTAGTGTGAGTGTGGCAGCAGGCAGGCAGCGTGACATAATAGCCCTGGTATCTAGCGGTGATACCAGGGCTGTAAATAAACACAACAGGAGGTCCCAGACAGCGGTCGTGCAGCCCACATCGTGTCCAATACACAACTGGGACAACACAGTTTTCAACCCGGGCACCTCAGAAAAATTAAACCATTTTTTTTTTTAATGGTTTTTTGGTTTTGTTTGTACAACCAATTACACAGATATATAGCTATTGTTTGACGTAATAGCTGGTGGCAGAGTGGCAGCAGAATGTAATTCTGTGTACCCTGGCAGTGGGAAACACAGACCGGCAGCAGCAGGAGAAATGGAGGAGTAATGTGAGCAGCTATTGTTTGACGTAATAGCTGGTGGCAGTGTGGCAGCAGAAGGTAATTCTGTGTACCCTGGCAGTGGGAAACACAGACAGACAGCAGCAGCAGGAGGAATGGAGGAGTAGTGTGAGTGTGGCAGCAGGCAGGCAGCGTGACATAATAGCCCTGGTACCTAGCGGTGATACCAGGGCTGTAAATAAACACAACAGGAGGTCCCAGACAGCGGTCGTGCAGCCCACATCGTGTCCAATACACAACTGGGACAACACAGTTTTCAACCCGGGCACCTCAGAAAAATTAAACCTTTTTTTTTTTTAAATGGTTTTTTGGTTTTGTTTGTACAACCAATTACACAGATATATAGCTATTGTTTGACGTAATAGCTGGTGGCAGTGTGGCAGCAGAAGGTAATTCTGTGTACCCTGGCAGTGGGAAACACAGACAGACAGCAGCAGCAGCAGGAGGAATGGAGGAGTAATGTGAGCAGCTATTGTTTGACGTAATAGCTGGTGGCAGTGTGGCAGCAGAAGGTAATTCTGTGTACCCTAGCAGTGGGAAACACAGACAGACAGCAGCAGCAGGAGGAATGGAGGAGTAGTGTGAGTGTGGCAGCAGGCAGGCAGCGTGACATAATAGCCCTGGTACCTAGCGGTGATACCAGGGCTGTAAATAAACACAACAGGAGGTCCCAGACAGCAGTCGTGCAGCCCACATCGTGTCCAATACACAACTGGGACAACACAGTTTTCAACCCGGGCACCTCAGAAAAATTAAACCATTTTTTTTTTTTAATGGTTTTTTGGTTTTGTTTGTACAACCAATTACACAGATATATAGCTATTGTTTAAAGTAATAGCTGGTGGCAGAGTGGCAGCAGAATGTAATTCTGTGTACCCTGGCAGTGGGAAACACAGACCGACAGCAGCAGCAGCAGGAGGAATGGAGGAGTAATGTGAGCAGCTATTGTTTGACGTAATAGCTGGTGGCAGTGTGGCAGCAGAAGGTAATTCTGTGTACCCTGGCAGTGGGAAACACAGACAGACAGCAGCAGCAGGAGGAATGGAGGAGTAGTGTGAGTGTGGCAGCAGGCAGGCAGCGTGACATAATAGCCCTGGTACCTAGCGGTGATACCAGGGCTGTAAATAAACACAACAGGAGGTCCCAGACAGCGGTCGTGCAGCCCACATCGTGTCCAATACACAACTGGGACAACACAGTTTTCAACCCGGGCACCTCAGAAAAATTAAACCTTTTTTTTTTTTTTAATGGTTTGTTGGTTTTGTTTGTACAACCAATTACACAGATATATAGCTATTGTTTGACGTAATAGCTGGTGGCAGAGTGGCAGCAGAAGGTAATTCTGTGTACCCTGGCAGTGGGAAACACAGACAGACAGCAGAAGGGCAGTACACAGCAGCCCACTGTAGGTGTAAAATGTGTGGCTGCAGGCGACGTAATAGTCAAACTGAACCAGGCTGGCTTAGTGAGCAGGAGCCAGGAGGTGGTAAAGGGTGGTAAGGCACATTAATGATGGTTCTTAGCCAGTTCATGTCCCCCTCTCGCCGACAACAAGGGCCAGGAACTCGCCTTCCACCCACGCCTGGTTCATCTTGAGAAACGTCAGTCTGTCCACAGACTTGTGAGACAGACGTGAGCGTTTCTCGGTGACCACGCCACCAGCTGCACTGAAGCAGCGCTCGGACAGCACGCTGGAAGGGGGGCAGGACAGCACTTCCAGGGCGTACTGCGCCAGCTCGCTCCAGACCTCCAGGCGCTTGACCCAATACTCCATGGGATCAACAGGGGCATCGCTGTCAAGCCCGCTGTAGGACCCCATGTAGTCAGCCACCATGCGGGTCAGGCGCTGGCTGTGACCGGAGGAGGATGCTGCTGCATCATGCACCTCCTCTCTAGTCACTGCTGCCGGAGCCTCTACAGTCCTGTAGAGCTCGTGGCTGAGAGACAGCAGGTCTGTGGGGCGCTTGCTGCTGGATGCAGGCACCTGCTGCTGCCTCTGTGCTGGCTGCTGGACAGTGGGGGTGGAAGGCTTCCTCCAAGCGCTCAACAAGGGCCTGCTGCAAGCTCCTTATTTGTTGCGCTGGGTCTCCTCCTGCAGGCGGCAGGAACTGGCTCAACTTCCCCTTGAGGCGTGGGTCCAACATCATGCTGATCCAGATGTCCTCCCTCTGCTTCATCTGGATCACCCTGGGGTCCTTGCGCAGGCACGCCAGCATGTGCGCTGCCATTGGGAAGAGGCGGGCCACGTGTGCTGGCACATCGACGGCAGTGCTGTCCTCCTCATCCTCCTCCTCTGCCGCCTCATCCTCTCTCCACCCCCGCACCAACTCAGCTGCGCTGTGCTGATCCCCCTCATCAGCAGCAAGGTCAGGGACCTCCACCAAGTCCTCCTCCTCCTCCCCCTCAGAGGTGGACTGTGCAGCTGCTTGCCGCTCCTGCTGGTCCAAGGCTGCCGCTCCCTGTTCCAGCAAAGCATCGAGGGCCCTGTTCAGCAGACAAACCAGGGGCACCCACTCGCAGACCATAGCATGGTCCCTGCTCACCATGTTAGTGGCCTGCAGAAAGGGAGCCAGCACTAAGCACACCTGCTGCATGTGCCTCCAGTCATCATCGGGGACGATGGACGGGATGTTGCTGGTCTTGTCCCTTCTCCGAGCGGCAGAAACAGTGGCCAGGGCAAGGTACTGGTTGACAGCGTGCTTCTGTTCAACCAGACGCTCCAACATCGCCAGGATGGAGTTCCAGCGAGTCGGAACGTCAAGGATCAGCCGATGGCGTGGCAGCTCCAGCTCCTTTTGCACGTCTTCCAGGCTCGCACAGGCTGCAGCCGAGCGCCGGAAGTGACGCACAACGTTCCTTGCCGTTTCCAGCAGTTTGCCCATCCCCTGGTAGGTGCGCAAGAACTTTTGCACCACCAGGTTCAGCACGTGGGCAAGACAGGGGATGTGGGTCAGGTTTCCCCTGTCTATTGCGGCAACCAGATTGGCCCCATTGTCGGCCACCACCTCTCCGACTCTGAGGCCTCTGTGGGTCAGCCAAATCCTCTCCTGCTTCTGGAGTTTGGCCAACACATGGGTTGCCGTCAGCTTGGTCTTCCCAAGGCTGACCAAGTGCAGCAGCGCTTGGCAGTGGCGGGCCTTCACGCTGCTGCTGAGGCGGGGGGTTTGGCCAGGTGTGCCGGAGGATGCCAGAGGATCGGAGGAACCTGCTGCAGTTCCCCTGACCCTGCGGAGGGGCACCACCCACTGTGTTGCTGCTGCTGTGCCCGCTGCTGCTCTCCCATCCTCACCCCCTTCCACCAAGCTGACCCAGTGGACAGTGAAAGACAGGTAGCGGCCTGTCCCGAAGCGGCTGCTCCAGGAGTCCATGGTGACGTGGACCCTTTCACCAACCGCGTGCTCCAGCCCTCGCTCCACATTGGCCATCACAAAGCGGTGCAGTGTAGGAATGGCCTTGCGGGCGAAGAAGTGTCTGCTGGGGAGCTGCCAGTCTGGGGCTGCGCAAGCAAGCAGCGCACGCATGTCGCTCCCCTCCTGCACAAGCGTGTACGGCAGGAGTTGGGAGCACATTGCCCGTGCCAGCAAGCCGTTCAGCTGCCGCACGCGACGGCTGCTGGGAGGCAGAGCCCTAACCACCCCCTGGAAGGACTCGCTCAAAAGGCTCTGGCGTGGCCTTTTGCTGGCACGGGAATCAGCAGACACAGCAGAGGAGGCCACTGAGGACTGGCTGCCAGAACAGGCCTCAGTGTCGGCGGCAGGAGTTGCAGAGGGGGGAGGAGCAGTGCGTTTCCGCACTCCTGCTGGTGCTGCTGGAGAAGCAGGAGGGCGGGTGGCTGCTGTTGCTGCTGCTCCTGAAGGCTGTGCAGTGATGGGTGTGGTGCCACTGCCAGCACCAGATGCCTTCAGCCTCTGGAACTCCTCATGCTGGTGGAAATGTTTCACAGCAAGGTGGTTGATGAGCGAGCTGGTGCTGAACTTTAAGGGGTCTGCACCTCTGCTCAACTTCCGCTGACAGTGGTTGCAAGTGGCGTACTTGCTGTACACTGTGGGCATGGTGAAAAAACGCCAGATTGGTGACAAAAACGACCCCCTACGGCATGGAACCGCTGCTGCCTGTCTCCCTGTGGTGGTTGGGGGGGGGGCTTGGGTGCGGCTGGTGGTGGTACTGGCAGATGCTGCTGCTGCTGCTGCTGAGCCTGAGACACCAGCAGGCTGTGGGACCTGCCTACTGCTGCCAATGCTTGCAATGATGCGCCTCCTTGCAAGGCCCACAAGCGCATCCTCCTCCTCCTCCTCAGAGCTGCTGAGGACGACATCCCCTGGAGGTGGTGGCACCCAGTCTCTGTCTGTCACCGTGTCATCATCAGCCTCCCCCTCCTGAAACATGTCCTGCTGGGATGATGACCCCCCAAACTCCTCTCCTGATGCATGGATGGGCTGCTTGACTGTCGCCACAGTCTTGCTGTCCAATCCCTCATCCCCCAAAGTGCCCATCAGCATCTCCTCCTCCAAATCGCCAACAACAGATGACAATTGACGCATCATGCCTGGGCTCAAAAGAGTGCTGAGTGACAGGTCGGCGACTGACGGTGAACTGGCCTCCTCCCCAGGCCCTGCTGGGCGGCTGCTGCGAACAGGGGTGGTGGTGGTGGTGGTGAGGGTGGAGGCCTCGGATGCAGAGCTGATGGCGGGCTGCTCATCCTCCGTCATCAGTTGCACCACAGTGTCTGCATCCTTTTCCTCAATGGGACGTTTCCGACCCGGCTGGAGGAAAATCGGAGCAGGTGCTACACGCTGCTGCTGCTGCTGTGTCTCTGCAGCGTGAGTTGCAGATGCTCCTGCTGGGCGGCGCCCAAGGCGTCCACGGCCAGTGGCTATGGGAGGAATGTTAGCCACTGACGCTGCTGCTGCGGAACTGTGCATGGTGGCGCGGCCGCGCCCGCGGCTTGCCACAATGCTGCTCCCTCTCCTCCTGATTCCCTTGCTGCCCTTCCCCTTGCCCAAACCGCGCTGGCTGCCACTTCCAGACATCTGCGATGTTTTGGGCGTAAACACAAAAGTTTTTGAAAAGGGCGGGTGAAAAGTGGGGTACTTTAATGGAGTGGGTTGGTGGGTGAGGTGACTGAGTGAGTGTCCCGACTCCCTAGTACAGTAAGTAAGTAGTAACAGTCAGGAAGTACAACTAGCAGTTACAATAATCAGTAGTAATCACAAGGAAATAGAGTGTGTGTACACTACAGACAGTGAATGCACGCACGCGCAAACACGCGCAGGAGCTGGCCTATGAACAGAGAGTGAGTGAGTGTCCCTAGTACAGTAAGTAAGTAGTAACAGTCAGGAAGTACAACTAGAAGTTACAATAATCAGTAGTAATCACAAGGAAATAGAGTGTGTGTACACTACAGACAGTGAGTGCACGCACGCGCACACACGTGCAGGAGCTAGCCTATGAACAGTGACTGAGTGAGTGACCCTACTACAGTAAGTAAGTAGTAACTGTCAGGAAGTAGAATTTACAATAATCAATCAGTAATCAGAAGGAAATAGAGTGTGTGTACAGTACACAGACAGTGAGTGCACACACACACGCAGGAGCTAGTAGCCTATGAACAGTGACAGTGAGTGTCCTAGTACAGTTACAGTATATAACTATTCAGAAGGAAATAGAGTGTGTGTACACAGACAGTGAGTGCAAGCACACGCAGGAGCTAGCCTATGAACAGTGACAGTCAGTGAGTGTCCTAGTACAGTTACAGTATATAACTATTCAGAAGGAAATAGAGTGTGTGTACAGTACACAGACAGTGAGTGCACACACACACGCAGGAGCTAGTAGCCTATGAACAGTGACAGTGAGTGTCCTAGTACAGTTACAGTATATAACTATTCAGAAGGAAATAGAGTGTGTGTACACAGACAGTGAGTGCAAGCACACGCAGGAGCTAGCCTATGAACAGTGACAGTCAGTGAGTGTCCTAGTACAGTTACAGTATATAACTATTCAGAAGGAAATAGAGTGTGTGTACAGTACACAGACAGTGAGTGCACACACACACGCAGGAGCTAGTAGCCTATGAACAGTGACAGTGAGTGTCCTAGTACAGTTACAGTATATAACTATTCAGAAGGAAATAGAGTGTGTGTACACAGACAGTGAGTGCAAGCACACGCAGGAGCTAGCCTATGAACAGTGGCAGTCAGTGAGTGTCCTAGTACAGTTACAGTATATAACTATTCAGAAGGAAATAGAGTGTGTGTACACAGACAGTGAGTGCACACACACACGCAGGAGCTAGCCTATGAACAGTGACAGTCAGTGAGTGTCCTAGTACAGTTACAGTATATAACTATTCAGAAGGAAATAGAGTGTGTGTACACAGACAGTGAGTGCAAGCACACGCAGGAGCTAGCCTATGAACAGTGACAGTCAGTGAGTGTCCTAGTACAGTTACAGTATATAACTACAATACAAAATACAATCACTAAGTAGTAAAGGACAGCAGAAATACTGTCTAATACTATCTAATACTGTCTAATACTGTCTTAATACTAATGAGAAATAAACTAACAGAGGACAGGAGGACAGCTGCCCACACAGGCAAGGCCCTGAGGCCTAAAGCTGTAAGCCTGCAGCAGCTGTCTGAGTCTCTCTCTATGTAACACAAAAGCTACTAACTAAAATACAATGTCTATCTAACTAACAACAATATAGGTGTGTATAGGAGGTGTATGTGAGCAAAAACGCTAGGTAAATGACCACAATAGAGCTCTTGCTAAGCCAATGCACAAAGGAGCAACTCTCTCTCTATGCAAGTCTCAGGCAAGGACGGAAAAACGGAACATGGCGGCCGCTATTTATAGGGTAGGGGCTGGCCAGGGTCCCCCTCTGTGATTGGCTGCCGTCAGAGGGCCTGGGAGCCCTCTGATTGGCTCTAAGGACATCAATCTGGGCTATGACGCTATTCGAGCTCGGTATTCGAGCTCGAATAGCACCGTTTGCTCGAATAGCTCGAATAGTGAATGGGCTATTCGCGTTTACTTGAGTAGCCCATTCGAATAGCTGCAGCTACTCGGAGCTCGAATACCGAGCTCGAATAGCTGGAAAAGAGCTCGAATATTCGAGCTACTCGAATATTCGAGCTCTGCTGAGCACCACTGTTAGTAGGATGGAAGGTCTCACCAGGAGAGATTAGATAAACTGGGCTTTTTTACTCTGGAGAAAAGACGCCTTAGAGGAGATCTAATTAACATGTATAACTACAGTAGCAAGTAAAAGTATGTGAACCCTTTGGAATTATATGGATTTCTGCACAAATTGGTCATAAAATGTGATCTGATCTTCCTCTAAATCACAACAATAGACAATCACAGACTACTTAAACTAATACCACACAAATAATTAAATGTTTCCATGTTTTTATTGAACACACCACATAAACATTCACAGTGCAGGTGGAAAGATATGTGAACGCTTGGATTTAATAACTGGTTGAACTTCCTTTGGCAGCAATAACTTCAACCAAACGTTTCCTGTAGTTGCAGATCAGATGTGCACAATGGTCAGAAGTAATTCTTGACTATTCCTCTTTACAGAAGTGGTTCAGTTCAGTAATATTATTGGGATGCTCGATGTAAATCGCTTTCTTGAGGTCATGCCACAGTATATTTGTTGGGTTGAGGTCAGGACTCTAACTGGGTCACTCCAGAAGGCGTATTTTCTTCTGTTTAAGCCATTCTTTTGGTCATTTACTTCTATGTTTTGGGTCGTTGTCTTGTTACAACACCCATCTTCTGCTGAGCTTCAGCTGGTGGACAGATGACCTTAGATGACCTTAAGTTTTCCTGCAAAATGTCTTGATAAACTTGGGAATTAATTTTCCCTTCGATGATAGCAATCAGTCCAGGCCCTGACGCATCAAAGCAACCCCAAACCATGATGCCCACACCACCACCATACTTCAGAGTTGGGATGAGGTTTTGATGTTGGTGTGCTTATTCTCCACACATAGTGTTGTGTGTTTCTTCCAAACAACGCAACTTTGGTTTCATCTGTCCACGGAATATTTTGCCAGTGCTGCTGTGGAACATCCAGGTGCTCTTTTACAAACTTTAAATATGCAGCAATCGTTTTTTTGGACAGCATCCTCCCATGAAATCCATTCTTGTTTAGTGTTTTACATATTGTAGATTCAATAAAATGGATGTTAGCATATGCCAGAGATTTTTAGCTGACACTCTAGAATTCTTCTTTACCTCATTGAGCATTCTGTGCTGTGCTCTTGCAGTCATTTTTACAGGATGGCCACTCCTAGTTAGAGTAGCAGCAGTGCTGAACTTTCTCCAATTTAGACAATTTGTCTTACCGTGGACTGATGAACTGCAAGGCTTTTGGAGATACTTTTATAACCCTTTCCAGCTCTTTATGCAAGTCAAAATTCTTAATTATAGGTCTTCTGAGAGCTCTTTTGTGCGAGGCATTATTCACATCAGGCAATGCTTCTTTGGAAAAGCAAACCCAAAACTGGTGTGTGTTTTTTATAAGGTAGGGCAGCTGTAACCAACACCTTCAATTTTATCTCATTGATTGGACTCCAGCTGGCTGACACCTCACTCCAATTAGCTCTTGGAGATGATATTAGTCTAGGGGTTCACATACTTATTCCACCTGCACTGTGAATGTTTACATGGTGTGTTCAATAAAAACATGGAAACATTTAATTGTTGTGACTTAGATGAAGACCAGATCACATTTTATGACCAATTTGTGCAGAAATCCATATAATTCCAAAGGGTTCACATACGTTTTCTTGCTACTGTACATCAGAGGGCAATATAAAAGCTTGGTATATAAAAGCGTGGCTTCTTGTCACCAGGCTTTTGAAAAGGACTAGCGGACATGATCTGTGAATGGGGGAAAAACGTTTAGCCATATATTTAGGAAAGGGTTCTTTACAGTAAGAGTGATTAAAATGTGGAGCGTATTACGTAGATCGTGATCTACTGGTAGATCCCAAAGGACTTCTGGGTAAATCCCACAACACCTGCCTGAGTACGTGTTGTACTCTGTCTCTTTCACGTGGATAAGCTTGGTGCAATATGCTGTTCTGAAGTTTTGCCCAGCAGTGTAGAGGATTATTAGCAAAGTGGGGAGCCATACATTTAGAAGCACACGTTGGCCACAATTCACTAAGCTTAACGTTTCTAAGCTGTTTTTACTGTTATCAGCATGGTGATAAAGTATATTCACTAAACAATTTACCTTAGGCAAACCTAAAGTTAAAGAGGAACTGTAAAGAATTGAACTTCACCCTAATAAGTAGCTGACAGGCACGGAGCTAGGGGGGGTCGGGGTAGGACACGTGCCCCCGGGCCCCGGGTCCCCAAGGGCGACCAGCTGAGCTGCCGTGTTTTTTTCTTATTTTTTGTGAGGGAGCAGCGCAGATAAGAGGGAGAGCTATGAGCACAGTGAGGAAGGGCGGACGTCTCCCCCCCCCCCCCTTCCCTCACCTTAGGGGTCTCTCGCTCGCTCGCTCTCCCCTTCAGAAGTAATGTCCGGGTGCCTGGCAGCGGCGGGTGGGACTTGCCTCCGTCTCGCTCCAGCGCCGGAAGTTCGGGTGCCGCAGCCGCTGCTCTGGTCTGGACCAGACCGGAGTAGAGGCAAATCCATTCCGTGCTGCGACGAGACGCAGGTAAGTTCCGCCCGCCGCTGCCAGCCACCCGGACATTACTTCTGGAGGGGACAGCGAGGGAGGGAAAGCCCCCTAAGGTGAGAGAAGGGGGGGGGGAGACATCCGCCCTTCCTCACTGTGCTCATAGCTCTCCCTCTTCTCTGCGCTGCTCCCTCACAAAAAATAAGAAAAAAACACGGCAGCTCAGCTGGGCGCCCTTGGGGACCCGGCGCCCGGGGGCACATATACCCCTGGCTACATATACTGGGTACATATACCCCTGGCTACATATACTGGGACATATACCCCTGCCTACATATACTGGGCCATATACCCCTGCCTACATATACTGGGACATATACCCCTGCCTACATATACTGGGGACATATAACCCTGCCTACATTTACTGGGCACATATACCCCTGGCTACATATACTGGGCACATATATTCCTGGCTACATATACTGGGCACATATAACCCTGACTACATATACTGGGCACATATACCACTGGTTACATATACTGGGCACATATACCCCTGACTATATATGCTGGGCACATATTATACCCCTGGCTACATGTACTGGGCACATATACCCCTGGCTACATATACTGGGCACATATACCCCTGGCTACATATACTGGGCACATATACCCCTGACTACATATACTGGGCACATATACCCCTGACTACATATACTGGGCACATATACCCCTGCCTACATATACTGGGTACATATACCCCTGCCTACATATACTGGGCACATATACCCCTGACTACATATACTGGGCACATATACCCCTGACTACATATACTGGGCACATATACCCCTGCCTACATATACTGGGTACATATACCCCTGCCTACATATACTGGGCACATACCCCTGGCTACCTGTTCTGGGGACATCTATACTGCTGGCCACCTATTCTGGGGACACCTATAGACCTGGGGCTACCTATTTTTGGGGAACCACTGCTGTCAGATTGAGTGTATTTTGGGGAACTGCTGCCAGGTGAGAGGTGTCTACCATATTAAGGGGGCATCTGCCTATTTATGTGGAATGCTGTCTATTTATGTGCCTCATGACTGCTGAATTTGTCTTGTTGGGGGCCTCATTGTTATTGAATTTGTCTTGTTGGGGGCCTCATGGTTACTGAATTTGTCTTGTTGGGGGCCTCATGATTTAAGGGCCTCAAGATCGCTGAATTTGTCTTGTTGAGGGCCTCATGATTGCTGAATTTGTCTTGTTGAGGGCCTCATGATTGCTAAATCTGTCTTGTTGGGGGCCTCATGATTGCTGAGTTGGTCATGTTGGGGGCCTCATGATTGCTCATGATTGCTCAATTTGTCTTGATGGGGGTAGGGGGGCTCATGATGGCTGAATTTGTCTTGGAACATGCTGAAAGGTACATGTAACGAAAAATCCGCAACGCCGGATGGATTGCGGAAATATGGTCGCATCCAATCCGGCAAGCGGACTTTCCAATGCGGAAAGAGTCAATTTACCGCATTCTCTAAGGGTAGGGAAAGCCTTTCATGTGTCGCTCCTGAAGCCGGCTGTTCAGGTGGATTCCCCCCCTCCTCACCCTGTCATGGTTGATGGTGAGCCCGAGTGGGAGGTCGAGGAGATTTTGGACTCCAAACGAGTTCAGGGCTCAGTGCAGTATTTGGTGCATTGGAGAGGATACGGTTTAGAGGAAAGATCTTGGGTCAAAGCAGGTGATTTACATGCAGATAACCTTAGGAAACGGTTTAATGAGCTTCATCCTGACAGGCCAGGTGGGACGTGTCCGGAGTCCACGCCTAGAGGGAGGGGTACTGTAACAAAAAATCCGCAACGCCGGATGGATTGCGGAAATATGGTCGCATCCAATCCGGCAAGCGGACTTTCCAACGCGGGATTCGTCCGCATCCGCTGCGCAAACCCGTCCGAGCACTCTGCTCCAAACTCACCAACATGCTGTTCACCAGGACTCTGCCATCTTGCCTCTAGGGGGCGGGCGCGCCCGACAGACACGCCTTTATACTCTTAGGAAGCGTGTCAGCTGACCTGGAGATCAGCTGACATTTTAGCCTGCTCTGATTGGTTGCTGCCTGGGGTGGAGACTTATCTCCCAGGCAGTATATAAGGAAGTGCTTTTCAGTCACACTTCGTCTGTGTCTGCGATAACCTGTGTCAGCACTCAGACCTAGTCAGCCTTGTCTCTGATATTGTGTTATATATTGGTTTATCGCCAATATATACACATATTATTACTGTTTGATTTATCGTGTATGATTGTGTGCCTGTCTTGACTACTCCTCTGCTTCCTGATTCTGTACTTCGCCAGCCCGTACCATTATCGACTATTGGCTTGGTTTCCGACTATTCTCTTGTCTCACGTTTCTGTACTGCTGCCGCCTGATCTGTTGCCGAACCTCATTTTGTCTGACCCCTTTCTCCCTTCAGTGGAACGTCTCCCACTGTAGGGTTCTATCAGAGGCTTGCCTCTTTGAGACGGCCGCCACTAGCAAACCCTTGCTGCTAGAGGCCGAGACTCCTTCACTCCGTCCTTTGGAGGATCTCACACACAGGGTTCCCATTCAGAGGTAAGCACACCTCTGAGGAATTACGGTGTGATGGATATTTCCACAGACTCAAATTTACACTGTATATTATTATTGTTGTTTGCTGTTCCAGCTTGCTGGAGGTTGTATCTCTGTGCCCTATAGAGATACTCTATTGTACCCAGCACCCTCTTGCGTACGATTGTATCGTGTCACGCTATGCTTGCATTATTGGTGATTCTGCAGATCACCATATAATCAGGTATAGCATCTGTATTATTTGTGATACTGCAGATCACCAATAATCAGAATAGCGGTGCTTGCTGACACCAATCGTTACATAAACACAGACCAGAAAGAAGTAAGATGGAGGAGGTGGTAAATCAGCTTCAGACCGTAAGGGCAGAAGTAGAACAGCTGAAGATTACTGTGACTGCACAGCAGGCTCAGATTATTCAGCTGACTGAGACTGTCCAGAGGCTGCAACCGCCACTTAACGTTCTACCTCCCCCGGCTCCTAGTGAGCCTACAATGAATATTCCTGAGAGATTTTCAGGCGCTAGGGCAGATTTCCAGAACTTTCGCCACAGAGTGTTATCTTATGTTCAGATGAGACCTGTGTCCTCGGAAACCGAGGCACAGAAGGTTACTCTCATCAAGACCCTATTGCATGCCGACTTCCAGACCTGGGCTTACGGCTTACCTGATGAGCATCCTGCTCTCTCTTCTGTCCACGAGTTTTTTAAGGCCATGGCGGTCATCTACGATGATCCAGATAGTGCCGCCACGGCCGAACGCAAACTCAAAAACCTTAAACAGGGACGCAGTACCGCAGAGGAGTATGCGTCGGAGTTTAGGAAGTGGGCAGTCTCCTCTAGATGGGAAAAATATGCACTCCTGGACAGATATCTAGATGGGTTGTCAGAGGCAGTTACTGATGTGATGATTAGTCACCCAGAACCCAAAGATCTAGATGAGGCTATAACACTATAGATAGACGTCTGAGGTACAATAAAAAAGGCAAGTACCCTATGTACTCTAGGGCTTCAGGTGCTTGTAGTTCAGCAGCAGTGGAGACTGAAGAACCTATGCAGCTAGGTCACGGGCGCCTCACGGAGGCTGAAAGGTCAAGGAGACGCAAAGAGGGTCTCTGCATGTACTGCGGGGAAAAGGGCCACATTGCACAAAACTGTGGTAGGAAGTCGGGAAACTCCTTAGCATAGGTGTGGCTGGAGGTACCACCCTAAGCGGAGTAGTTTCACCTCCTAAACAAGAAAAAATATTATTGCCCTGCTTCTTAAACTGGGAAGGGCAGAACTTTCCTACCACAGCATTTGTGGACTCTGGGTCGACTGCTAACTTTTTAGATTTAAATTTTGCTTTAAGGTTGAATATCCCTGTACTTCCGGTAGAAAAACATTTGTATGTTACAGCAATCGACGACACCCCTTTGCAAGGAAAGTCCCCACTGTGCCAGACACCTCCTCTCTCGCTGCAAGTAGGAGCTCTGCACAAGGAGATCATCCAGTTTTTTGTGTTAAAGAGGTCTACCTCTACGGTAATATTAGGGTTACCTTGGTTACGGTTACATTCGCCTCAGTTTGATTGGGGGAATGGGCAGTTGACTACTTGGTCACCTTATTGTTCACAGCATTGTTTACAGAAGATAGCCGTGTGTTCTACTAAGGTTGAAGTGGAAGGAGTACCTCCACAATATCAGGAATATTCTGATGTCTTTTGTCCTAGGGCAGCAGATCAACTACCCCCACATAGACCATTTGACTGCCCTATAGATGTGAAGCCAGGAACCATGCCTCCCAGGGGTCACCTATACAACCTCTCGTCCCCAGAAAAATCGGCCATGGATGAGTACATCCAAGAAAATTCACAGAAGGGTTTCATCCACCCTTCGAGATCTCCTGCGGGGGCGGGATTCTTCTTTGTTTAGAAAAAAGATGGAGGTTTGCGCCCCTGTATCGATTACAGGGGTCTAAATAAGATCACGATTAAGAATCGGTATCCACTACCGCTAATCGATGATTTATTTACACAGGTTTCCGAGGCTTCTGTTTTTACTAAGTTAGATTTGAGAGGAGCCTACAATTTGATCCGTATCAGGGAAGAAGATGAATGGAAGACGGCATTCAACACTCCCAAGGGGCATTACAAGTTCTTTGTGATGCCCTTTGGGTTGTGTAACGCTCCTGCAGTCTTCCAGGAGTTCGTTAACGAAATCTTCAGGGAGGTACTGGGTCACTTTGTAATAGTATATTTGGATAACATCCTAATATTTTCCAAAAATCTCACTGAACATCGCCAACATGTTAAGTATGTGTTGCAAAAACTTAGAGAAAATCAATTATCCGCCAAGCTAGAAAAGTGTGTTTTTGAGGTAAAGGAGATTACCTTTCTGGGATGTGTTATCTCCACTACAGGGTTGTCCATGCATCCCAAGAAGGTCTCTGCTGTAAGGGAATGGCCACAACCATCTGGGCTTAAAGCACTACAGAGATTCTTGGGATTCGCAAACTACTACAGAAAGTTTATCAAGGGGTTCTCTTCTGTGGTGTCCCCACTTACTAACTTGACTAAGAAGGGGGCTGATGTCTCTCATTGGTCAAAAGAGGCATGTGCAGCATTTTCCTCTCTAAAAGAAGCTTTCTGTTCTGCTCCCATATTACGTCATGTAGATGTTGCTTATCCATTCTTAGTGGAAGTGGATGCCTCAGAGGTTGGAGTGGGAGCAGTATTGTCTCAGCGTTCAGGAATTCAGGACAAACTTCATCCTTGTGCTTTCTTTTCTAGAAAATTCTCTCCTGCCCAGAGAAATTATGATGTTGGGAACAGGGAATTGTTGGCCATTAAGCTTGCTTTTGAGGAATGGCGCCATTGGTTAGAGGGGGCAGAGCATGTAATAACTGTATACACGGATCATAAAAACCTACAGTACATTGAAAAGGCTAAAAGACTCACCCCCAGACAAGCTAGATGGGCTCTCTTTTTCTCCCGTTTTAATTTCATAATTACATTTACACCAGGGAGTAAGAACGTCAAAGCAGACACCCTTTCTCGTTGTTTTGAACCCAAAACTGCTCCAACCCCTTCCCCAGAAAGTATCTTGTCAAAAGAGATCATCCTGGCAGCCACTGAAATAGTTGAAGACCAGGGATGCTCGGGTAGTACTTTTTACTACCAATCTGGATCCGGGTACCCAGTTATCCAAATCCAATTCGGATATCCGAATTTGAATTTTTTTTCTACCCGAACAGAATTCGGATATCCGACTCTATTATCTATACTATCCGGCCGGATTCGGATACCCGAACTGAAAAATCCTAAAACTCTCTCTCTCTCTCTCTCTCTCTCTCTCTCTCTACATTTAGGAAATACATAGGTGTGACATAGGTCACACCTATGTATTTCCTAAATGTATTTCCAATAAAAACTTCAATAAAAAGATTCTAATACAGTACTGTATTTCAGCGAGGTCACAAAAATCTTCAAAGTCAGTGACTGGAGGCAACGTTTGGTGAACCCTTTCCCTTTTGAGAGAAGTCTGTTTTGTTGTGTTCTCATTGTAGTGGCTAAAACACTGGTTAAAAAGTGACTGGCCTTCAAAAAATCATTAACCAGCTTTAGCATGTAGTGTGGCTGATGGTCTAGTGGGTAAGACAGATACCTACTACACACTGAGTCCTGGGTTCTAATCCCAGCTATGGTATGTGTGCTGGCTTTTCAAAAAGTACAAATCTTTAATCATGCTACTTTTTCTATTGAATTGATCATAATGGTAGTATGGTACAATGATGCTAGGCCAGCTTTAGCATGTAGTGTGGCTGATGGTCTAGTGGGTAAGACAGATACAACAACAACAACAACAAATAACATTTGTAAAGCGCTTTTCTCCCGTGGGACTCAAAGCGCATAAGCATGGCTCCGACCATCGTGGTACAGAGGAAGAATTTTATAAATCTGGAAATGCCAGGCTAAACAGGTGGCTTTCCAGTCTGGATTTGAATAGCTCCAGGGATGGTGCTGTCTTTACTGGATGTGGTAGGGAGTTCCAAAGAGTAGGGGCAGCATGACAGAAGGCTCTGTCTCCAGATTTTTTGAGGTGCACTCTGGGAGTGATCAAGTTTATAGAACTTGCTGATCTGAGGTTGTGAGAGGTGTGGTGCAGCTTCAGCAAGTCCTTCATGTATCCAGGGCCCAGATTGTGCAGGGATTTGAATGTCAGCAGTCCAATCTTGAAGAGTATTCTCCATTCTACTGGTAGCCAGTGCAGTGAGCGAAGGATCGGTGTAATGTGACAGTGGCGAGGCTGGTTTGTTAGCAATCTGGCAGCAGCATTCTGCACTAATTGCAGGCGACGCAGGTCTTTTTTGGGGAGGCCAGCATAAAGGGCATTGCAGTAGTCCAGCCGTGATGTGATGAAGGCGTGGACTAGGGTTTGAAGATCCTCTGGGGGAATCAGATGTTTAATCTTTGCAATGTTCTTCAGATGAAAGAAGGAAGATTTAACTACGGATGAAATTTGGTTTCTGAAACTCAATTCCCCATCGATTAGTACGCCAAGGCTGCACACAAGGTTGGAGCTGTTTATGTCTGAATTCCCAATCCTGATTGGTGTTGCTTTAGGATAGAGCTGTTTTGATGGCGAGCACTGGCTTTGGACAAACAGGACCTCAGTTTTGTCAGCATTCAGTTTCAACCAGTTATCATTCATCCATGCCTGAAGCTCAGCTAAGCAAGAGTTTATTTTTGGGGTAGGGTCTGTTCCACCAGGTTTGAAGGACAGGTATAGCTGTGTGTCATCGGCGTAGCAGTGGTACATCAGGCCATGTCGTTGGATAAGTGTACCGAGTGGCAACATGTAGATTGCAAACAGCAGAGGGGATAGGATTGATCCTTGTGGCACTCCGAATTGTAGAGGTGCAGGTTTGGACATTATAGGTCCTAGGGATACTCTCTGTGTTCTGTCAGTCAGGAATGATCTGAACCACTGGAGGACTGATCCACTGATGCCACAGTACTCCTGCAGTCTGTTAAGCAGGATTTCATGGTCAACTGTATCAAAAGCAGCTGAGAGATCCAACAGGATTAGGATGGAGCATTCCCCTCTGTCCCTTGCCATGAGCAGATCGTTGCAGACTTGGATGAGGGCTGTTTCACAGCTGTGGTGTTTCTTAAAGCCAGATTGTAGAGGGTCCAGGATGTTGTTTACTGACAGCCTGGTTTCAAATTGCAGATAGACAGCCTTTTCAATAACTTTACCTAAGAAGGGGAGGTTGGAGACAGGTCTGTAGCTGCTCATAGCATCTGGATCCATGGAAGGTTTTTTAAGAAGGGGCTTGATGATTCCTTCTTTTAGAGAGGTAGGAAACCTCCCTGCTTGCAGAGAGCAATTTACTATTTTGTGAAATGCTGGACCAAGCAGGTCAGGGCATTTCAGCATATGTTTAGTTGGTCCAGGGTCCAGGTCGCAGGTTGTCTGATACCTACTACACACTGAGTCCTGGGTTCTAATCCCAGCTATGGTATGTGTGCTGGCTTTTCAAAAAGTACAAATCTTTAATCATGCTACTTTTTCTATTGAATTGATCATAATGGTAGTATGGTACAATGATGCTAGGCCAGCTTTAGCATGTAGTGTGGCTGATGGTCTAGTGGGTAAGACAGATACCTACTACACACTGAGTCCTGGGTTCTAATCTCAGCTATGGTATGTGAGCTGGCTTTTCAAAAAGTACAAATCCTTAATCATGCTACTTTTTCTATTGAATTGATCATAATGGTAGTATGGTACAATGATGCTAGGCCAGCTTTAGCATGTAGTGTGGCTGATGGTCTAGTGGGTAAGACAGATACCTACTACACACTGAGTCCTGGGTTCTAATCCCAGCTATAGTATGTAAGCTGTTTTGAAAAACTGCAATTTCCTACAGGATGATATAGGAGGAGGAGGAGCCGAAATCCGAATGAGCATCCCTGTTGAAGACCTTACCAGCCTTCTAAGTCCTTTCCAATTGGAAAACCCAGAAGGGAAACCAGAAGGGGTTCTATACGTTCCTTGTGTCTTGTGCCCCAAGGTGTTGCAGTTGTTTCATGGACACAAGAATGCTGGATATCCTGGCATCACCAGAACCCAAGAGTTGTTGGGTAGGTCTGTCTGGTGGCCATCTTTACAATCAGATTGCAGAGAATTTGTCAAGACCTGTACCGTCTGTGCCAGGAGCAAACCCTCCCGACTAGCTCCAGTCAGAACTTTTACAGTCTCTGCCCTCCCCTCAGGAGCCATGGACGCACATTTCCATGGACTTTGTGGGAGAACTTCCAGTTTCCAATGGAAAGACGGTCATTTGGGTAGTCACTGACAGATTCAGTAAGATGGCTCACTTTATGTCCCTGAGTGGTTTCCCCTCTGCTAAAAAATTAGCAGATCTTTTTATTCAAAATATATTTAAGTTACACGGTATTCCGGAAAATATTGTCTCGGACAGAGGGGTCCAGTTTGTCTCCAGGTTTTGGCGGGCCTTCTGTAAAGGGATGGGTATGTCGTTGTCTTTTTCATCAGGTTACCATCCGCAGACCAACGGTCAGACAGAAAGGATCAATCAGTCCTTGGAACAGTATCTGAGATCAGGCACGTGCAGAGGGGGGTGCTCTGGGTGTCCAGGAACCCCCCTTTTAAAATCCCGCCCCGACCACAATAAGCCCCGCCCACCCGCGGGAAGCTCCGCCCCCCGCCTGGGAGACTTTGAAGTGAAGAGGCCCAAACAGGAATCCTAGTGTGGCATACTGACCTCTCCCTCCACCTAGGACCAATACTGACCTCTACCTCCCCCAGCACCCATAGTGACCTCTCCCTCCACCTAGTACCCACAGTGACCACTCCCTCTCCTAGCACCCACAGTGACCTCTCCATCCACCTAGCACCCACAGTGACTTCTCCCTCCACCTATGACCCATACTGACCTCTCCCTCCCCAGTACCCACAGGGATATCTCCCATCACCTAGCATCCACAGTGACCTCTCCCTCCACCTAGCATGCACAGTGACCTCTCCCTTACTCAGCACCCACAGTGACCTTTCCCTCCATCTAGCACCCACAGTGACCTCTCCCTCCACCTAGCACCCACAGTAACCTCTCCTTCCCCCCGCACCCACAGTGACCTCTCCATCCACCTAGCACCCACAGTGACTTCTCCCTCCCCCTAGGACCCATACTGACCTCTCCCTCCCCAGTACCCACAGTGATATCTCCCATCACCTAGCACCCACAGTGACCTCTCCCTCCACCTAGCATCCACTGTGACCTCTCCCTCCCCCAGTATCCACAGTGACCTCTCCCTCCACCTAGCACCCACAGTGACCTCTCCCTCCACCTAGCACCCACAGTGACCTCTCCCTCCACCTAGCATCCACTGTGACCTCTCCCTCCCCCAGTACCCACAGTGACCTTTCCCTCGACCTAGCACCCACAGTGACCTCTCCCTCCACCTAGCATCCACAGTGACCTCTCCCTCCCTCAGCACCCACAGTGACCTTTCCCTCCACCTAGCACCCACAGTGACCTCTCCCTCCACCTAGCACCCACAGTTACCTCTCCCTCCACCTAGCACCAACAGTGACCTCTCCCTCCCCAACTCTAGCAGTGATCCTGCCTATCCCAGCACCCACACTGACCTATCCCTCCCCCAGCACCCACAGTGATCTTTCCCTCCCCCAGTGGCTACCTTCCTGTCCCCTGCAGCACCCACAGGGACCTCCCAACCCAAAAACAGCACCTACAGTGATCTCTCCCATTGCCAGCGCCCACAGCGACCTCTCCCAACACCCAGCATCCACTCCCTCCTCCAGTAACTACACTGACTATCCCAGCACCCACAGTCACCTCCCCTTCCTCCAGCACCCATACTGATCTCTTCCTTCCACACGCCCACAGTGAATTACCCTTCCCCCAGCACCCATACTGAGCTCTACCTCCCCCAGCAACCACACTAACCTCTACCTCCCCTAGCAGCAACTATGCCATTCATAGCAGTACCCACAGTGATCTCCCATCCCTGCACCCACAACAATCCCACCAATATTCAGCACCCACATTACACTCAACCAGTAACCCCCACTACAGCAAGCACCAAGTACTTGCACCCTGCACCCAATACTCACATCCGGCCTCAATATGGCACTTAGTACTTGCATCAAACAGCCACATGACACCCAGTACCTGCACCCCTTCACCCTATAGCTGACACCCAGTACTCACACCCACACCACATGGCACAGTACTTGCACCCAGTCCCAACATGGCACTCACTACTCACACCTGCACAACGCCTTTACATGGCACCCACTATCTGCACTCACATAACTAGTACTAGCACCCAAAGTACCTGCACACAGAACCCACATAACACACAATGCCCACCCATAGCTAGCACCCAGTGCAGGCATGGCACAAAGTATTTGCATCATACCCAGTACCTGCACCCAACACCCACATGCTTCATCTGAAGTAGTTCCAGTTACACTAAGCCTCAACTTAGTGCCCAGTACAAACACCAAGCACTCACATATCACATCCAGTACTTCCACCCAGAACTCACAAGGGACTGAGTACCTGCAATCAACACCTTCATGATAGTTGATAAACACCCATACAGTCAGAATCCACATGGCACCCTGTGTCAGCACCCAGAACCCACATGGCACCCAGCATCTGCCTTTAGCACCCACACGACAACAAATACCCTACTATCCAGCATCCATCACCCATATGTCACCATGTACTCACTCCCAGTACCCACTTGGCACTCAGTATTTGTATCTAAGACCCACATACCCCCATAATCAACACCCACATGGCACAGTACTCGCACGTCACCAAGTTCCAAAGCCATTATATGCACCCAGTACCCGTCCATGGCCAGGACCCAAATAGCACCCAGTACCCATCCTTGGTCCGAACCCATATGAGACTCAGTACTCACCCATGGCACTCCCTACTCACTCATGTCCAGCACTCACATGGCTCCCTGCACCAATTAACACTCACATGACACCCACTATTGTTTATCACCATCTGCTACTCATTCAGCACCCAATACTGCATAGCACCCACTGCAAATAAACACCCAATACAAACTGGACCTCGGTACCCACAGCAGCTTGACACAGACTGTACTTTGGCATCTCATCACCCACTGCAACTTAGCACAAAGTGAACCTTTGCATCTTACCATCTACTGCATCTGGGCACCCACTGCACCTTGGCACTTACTGCAGTTTTACATCTACTAATGCTTAGCAACCACTGCATATTGGTAACCACTTCTTCTTTGCCTGAAAATAAGATTGGGTGCTCATCAAGAGGGACAGAGGTCCCAGCAATGAAAGGTGAGTCTGTGCCTCCACTGTGGGCTCCACTGTGCCCACTCTAACCCACTAACAGTGGGCACCTATCACTGCTGATTTGAGGGTGGTGGTGCCAAAAGAGTTGGTTGGAAGGAGACAAAGTCTGCTTGATACTGCTATAAAGGTATAAGTATCTGCAAGTATCTGCACCCATGCCTAAAATTGCACCCAGTACTCACACCTGCACATAGCCTCCACATGGCCCCCACTATCTGCACCAAGCACCCACTTAACCCATACCCGCACATAAAGTACCAGCACCCAGTACAGGCATGGCGCCAAGTATTCGCACCCATGTCACATCCAGTACCTGCACCCAGCACCCACATGACATCCAGTACATATACCCAGATCTTACATAGCACTAAGTACTTGCAATCAACACCCGCATGACACTCGATACTCAAACATAGCCAGAAGCCACAAGACACTTTGTACTCACACCCAGAACCCACATGGCACCCAGCATCTGCATTCAGCACTAACATGACAACCAATACCCCCCTAGCCAGAAACAAGGAGGGGGGCATGCGGGGGAAGATGTTGCCAGGCCCCTTTTTTAAATTCGAGCACCCCCCACTTAAGGACCCTCTGCACGGCACTGTCTGAGATGTTATGTGGCGGACGCCCAACACCAGTGGGCGGACTTTCTACCATTTGCTGAATTCGCACATAACAATCTCAGGAATGAGTCCTCTGGTTATGCGCCTTTTCAGATAGTCAATGGGAAGTTCCCCAAATTTTCTCCCTTGCCAGTGACGGTCTCTCCGTTCCCTTTTCTGGAGGAGTGGCAGGAATCTTTTAAGAGGATTTGGGCTAAGGTCAGAGAAAATCTAAAAAAGGCTTTTTGCATGCAGAAGAGGCAGGCAGATAAGAGAAGATCTGCAGAGTGGGAGTTTAAACCAGGGGACAAAGTTTGGGTATCAATTCGTCATATAGCTCTAAGACAGCCATCCGCGAAACTGGGGCCCAGGTATATTGGACCATATCCAATTTCCGAAAGGGTTAACCGTGTTACTTACAGAGTCAATTTACCGCATTCTCTAAGGGTGGGGAAAGCCTTTCATGTGTCGCTCCTGAAGCCGGCTGTTCAGGTGCATTCCCCCCCCTTACCCTGTCATGGTTGATGGTGAGCCCGAGTGGGAGGTTGAGGAGATTTTGGACTCCAGACGAGTTCAGGGCTCAGTGCAGTATTTGGTGCATTGGAGAGGATATGGTTTAGAGGAAAGATCTTGGGTCAAAGCAGGTGATTTACATGCAGATAACCTTAGGAAACGGTTTCATGAGCTTCATCCTGACAGGCCAGGTGGGACGTGTCCAGAGTCCACGCCTAGAGGGAGGGGTACTGTAACGAAAAATCCGCAACGCCAGATGGATTGCGGAAATATGGTCGCATCCAATCCGGCAAGCGGACTTTCCAACGCGGGATGCGGAAATTCGTCCGCATCCGCTGCGCAAACCCGTCCGAGCACTCTGCTCCAAACTCACCAGCATGCTGTTCACCAGGACTCTGCCATCTTGCCTCTAGGGGGCGGGCGCGCCCGACAGACACGCCTTTATACTCTTAGGAAGCGTGTCAGCTGGAGATCAGCTGACATTTTAGCCTGCTCTGATTGATTGCTGCCTGGGGTGGAGACTTCTCTCCCAGGCAGTATATAAGGAAGTGCTTTTCAGTCACACTTCGTCTGTGTTTGCGATACCCTGTGTCAGCACTCAGACCTAGTCAGCCTTGTCTCTGATATTGTGTTATATATTGGTTTATCGCCAATATATACACATTATTACTGTTTGATTTATCGTGTATGATTGTGTGCCTGTCTTGACTACTCCTCTGCTTCCTGATTCTGTACTTCGCCAGCCCGTACCGTTATCGCCTATTGGCTTGGTTTCCGACTATTCTCTTGTCCCACGTTTCTGTACTGCTGCCGCCTGATCTGTTGCCGAACCTCATTTTGTCTGACCTTTCTCCCTTCAGTGGAACGTCTCCCACTGTAGGGTTCTATCAGAGGCTTGCCTCTTTGAGACGACCGCCACTAGCAAACCCTTGCTGCTAGAGGCCGAGACTCCTCCACTCCGTCCTTTGGAGGATCTCACACACAGGGTTCCCATTCAGAGGTAACCACACCTCTGAGGAATTACGGTGTGGTGGATATTTCCACAGACTTGAATTTACACTGTATATTATTATTGTTGTCTGCTGTTCCAGCTTGCTGGAGGTTGTATCTCTGTGCCCTATAGAGATACTCTATTGTACCCAGCACCCTCTTGCGTACGATTGTATCGTGTCACTCTATACTTGCATTATTGGTGATTCTGCAGATCACCATATAATCAGGTATAGCATCTGTATTATTGGTGATACTGCAGATCACCAATAATCAGAATAGCGGTGCTGGCTGACACCAATCGTTACAGTACATACTGAGGGAGAGTGGGTGAGCGTGAGCCTGCTAACTTCCTGTACATTTGGCTCCATCCATAACCACGCCCACATTTAATATGTGGCCACGCCCCCTTTGGGTCGCGCAGCGCTGCGCACGCCGCACCCTTCACCTTAGGGGGCGCATTAATAGTCTTTGTCCCCGGGCGCTGAAAGCCCTAGCTACGCCTCTGGTAGCTGATACCCCCTTTCCCATGAGAAATCTTTACCTTTTCTCGAATAGATAATCAGGGGCATATATTCAATGAGGAAGCACTACACAAAAATTTGCAACAAACATCAAACTGTGGGAAGCAAACAGTAAGGGAGCATAAATGTCCAGTCATATAGAGTCCTCAAACGTCCTTATAATACCACAGTTCCAAGACATGTGCTCTATACGTTAGGTTCCAAGCCAGCTTCTGCCAGGCACTCTCCTGATCTTTCAGTGTAGGGACAACGACCACCACACCTTTTGTGCTGCACTCACCATGCTATATGACACTGTCTTGGTTCAGTAGGCGCCTTGGGATCGTTCAAAGGGTTGTCCCCTACCTCCCTGTCACTCTTTGGCTCCTTCCCTCCACAGAACCTTCATATGTGGACTCCAACGATACTTGATAAGCCAGTACTTCAAAGATTCAAACCGCATTGCATAGTGTAAAACCTCTTACATTTATTACTGATAAAATGCCAATACACTCACATGTACTTGGCCTTCAAAAGCACAGCGAGTAATTTCGCCACGGGCTCTCCCCCACTAGTGGACCACTGGTGGGCTCCTCTCCACATACTGTTCCAGGTCACATTAATGGATCAGTTGCTGCCAAATGCACAGCTCCGCCCACCCCCCTCCGTGACAGCTCAGCTGCGTGGTTCTCGCGTCCTCTTACTTCCGCATTCCAGCTCCGCCCAACATGTGTCGTCACTCAGTGACTCATCAGGGGCAGCGAACCAAAAAAGTGTTTGATGTAGCAGTGTGCGCTTGTGTGGTTGAAATTTTGAATCAGGGGCATCTGTAGGGCTGATAATGTGGTGAAACCCCTCCCATGGTGTGATGTCAGCACCTAGGTCCTGACAGATTGCTGTCTGGGAGCCTTGTTGCATTGTGGGAAATAACAGATGTTTCCAACTGCCAAGCAACCAGTATCAAGCAACCAGTATCTACCTCTGTGCACATGCGTATCTATAATAAAAGCCCTTCTAGCCTATCGCATTGTTAGGGGGTGTGGTTATAGATAATGGCAGTTGGTGCTGTTTTTTTTCATGTCTGCCAGTAGTAAAGATGATTATGTGCAGGCTGATTGTGGATCAAACCATATGAACAAATTACATGGCGATTATCAATCATTTCTTAATCTCTCTTCTATTTTTTAACGTCTCACCTTGCAATGTATTGATTTATTTCCCCCCCTTTTCGCTACAGTTCTGCTTTAAGAATTTCTAAAGTTAGGGTTTCAATTCTTAAAATAACGACACAATTCTAAAATAACGACAGAATGCAAGTGTTAAGTGTGCAAGGAGTTATGACCTGGCCTGAGCTGTCATTGAGTGGAGTGCTACTACAGGCTGCAATGTAAAGTGAAGCATTCTGAGCAGTCTGCTGTATTCTTTACTAGTCAATGCAGAATGGGACTCTGTATAGAGAGGAATCTACACATCAGGCACAAACAGATGGCGGAAGGGAGAGACACCATGTATATATATATATACAGTGGCTTGCAAAAGTATTTGGCCCCCTTGAAGTTTTCCACATTTTGACACATTACTGCCACAAACATGAATCAAATTTATTGGAATTCCACATGAAAGACCAATACAAAGTGCTGTACACGTGAGAAGTGGAACGAAAATCATACATGATTCCAAACATTTTTTACAAATAAATAACTGCAAAGTGGGGTGTGCGTAATTATTCAGCCCTCTTTGGTCTGAGTACAGTCAGTTGCCGATAGACATTGCCTGATGAGTGCTAATGACTAAATAGAGTGCACCTGTGTGTAATCTAATGTCAGTACAAATGCAGCTGCTCTGTGACGGAATCAGAGGTTGTCTAAGAGAATATTGGGAGCAACAACACCATGAAGTCCAAAGAACACACCAGACAGGTCAGGGATAAAGTTATTGAGAAAATTAAAGCAGACTTAGGCTACAAAAAGATTTCCAAAGCCTTGAACATCCCACGGAGCACTGTTCAAGCAATCATTCAGAAATGGAAGGAGTATGGCACAACTGTAAACCTACCAAGACAAGGCCGTCCACCTAAACTCACAGGCCGAACAAGGAGAGCGCTGATCATAAATGCAGTCAAGAGGCCCATAGTGACTCTGGACGAGTTGCAGAGATCTACAGTTCAGGTGGGGGAATTTGTCTATTGGATAACTATTAGTCGTGCACTGCACAAAGCTGGCCTTTATGGAAGAGTGGCAAGAAGAAAACCATTGTTAACAGAAAAGCATAAGAAGTCTCATTTGCAGTTTGCCACAAGCCATGTGTGGGGACACAGTAAACATGTGGAAGAAAGTGCTTTGGTGAGACCAAAATGGAATTTTTTGGCCAAAATGCTAAACACTAGGGGCCTGATTCACAAAGCGGTGCTAACAGTTAACACGCTAGTGAAAAGCCCTTTATCACGCCTAAACTCTGTTTAGGCATGATAAGTTTAGGTGTGATAAGTTTAGGTGTGATAAGTTTAGGCATGATAAGTTTAGGTGTGATAAGTTTTTAGGTGTGATAAGTTTAAGCACCAACTGGGTTAGCACCGCAGTGCACAGCTGATCAAAAGTTTTGCGCTAGCAAAGTCTGGTGCACTTCGCATAGAGTTTAATGGCGCTGCTTTGCGTGCGGGACTTTGCGTGCGATCTAAACTTATCTAAACTTATCATGCCTAAACTTATCACACCTAAACTTATCATGCCTAAACTTATCATGCCTAAACTGAGTTTAGGCATGATAAAATGGTTATCACGCCTAAAGTCTTTAAAGGGACACTTAAGTCAAACAAAAAAAAATGAGTTTTACTCACCTGGGGCTTCCAATAGCCCCCTGCAGCTGTCCAGTGCCCTCGCCGTCTCCCTCCGATCCTCCTGGCCCCGCCGGCAGCAACTTCCTGTTTCGGTGACAGGAGCTGACAGGCTGGGGACGCGAGTGATTCTTCGCGTTCCCAGACACATTAGCACCCTCTATGCTGCTATATGGTATATGATATATGCTATAGCAGCATAGATGGCGCTATTGTGGCCAGGAACGCGAAGAATCACTCACGTCCCCAGCCTGTCAGCTCCTGTCACCGAAACAGGAAGTGGCTGCCGGCGGGGCCAGGAGGATCGGAGGGAGACGGCGAGGGCACCGGACAGCTGCAGGGGGCTATTGGAAGCCCCAGGTGAGTAAAACTCATTTTTTTTGTTTGACTTAAGTGTCCCTTTAACTGGGTTATCACCGCTTTGTGAATCGAGCCCTATGTGTGGCGGAAAACTTACACTGCACATCACTCTGAACACACCATCCCCACTGTCGAATATGATGGTGGCAGCATTATGCTTTGGGGGTGCTTCTCTTCAGCAGAGACAGGGAAGCTGGTCAGAGTTGATGGGAAGATGGATGGAACCAAATACAGGGCACTCTTGGAGTCTGCAAAAGACTTGAGACTGGGGCGGAGGTTCATCTTCTAGCAAGACAACGACCCTAAACATAAAGCCAGGGCAACAATGGAATGGATTAAAACAAAACATTTTCATGTGTTAGAATGGCCCAGTCAAAGCACAGATCTAAATCTAATCGAGAATCTGTGGCAAGATCTGAAAACTGCTGTTCACAAATGCTGTCCATCTAATCTGACTGAGCTGGAGCTGTTTTGCAAAGAAGAATGGGCAAGGATTTCAGTCTCTAGATGTGCAAAGCTGGTAGAGACATACCCTAAAAGACTGGCAGCTGTAATTGCAGCAAAAAAAGATGGTTCTGCAAAGTATTGACTCAGGGGGCTGAATAATTACGCACACCCCACTTTGCAGTTATTTATTTGTAAAAACGTTTGGAGTCATGTATGATTTTTGTTCCACTTCTCACGTGTACACCAGTTTGTATTGGTCTTTCACGTGGAATTCCAATAAAATTGATTCATGTTTGTGGCAGTAATGTGACAAAAGGTGGAAAACTATTGCAAGCCACTGTGTGTGTGTGTGTGTGTGTGTGTGTGTGTGTGTGTGTGTGTGTGTGTGTGTATATATATATATATATATATATATATATATATATATATATATATATATATATATATATATATACAGTGGTGTGAAAAACTATTTACCCCCTTCCTGATTTGTTATTCTTTTGCATGTTTGTCGCACTTAAATGTTTCTGCTCATCAAAAGCTGTTAACTATTAGTCAAAGATAACATAATTGAACACAAAATGCAGTTTTGAATGATGGTTTTTATTATATAGTGAGAAAAAAAACTCCAAATCTACATGGCCCTGTGTGAAAAAGTGATTGCCCCCCTTGTTAAAAAAAAATAACGTAACTGTGGTTTATCACACCTGAGTTCAATTTCTGTAGTCACCCCCAGGCCTGATTACTGCCACACCTGTTTCAATCAAGAAATCACTTAAATAGGATCTATCTGACACAGAGAAGTAGACCAAAAGCACCTCAAAAGCTAGACATCATGCCAAGATCCAAAGAAATTCAGGAACAAATGAGAACAAAAGTACTGTAATTAAGATCTATCAGTCTGGTAAAGGTTATAAAGCCATTTTCTAAAGCTTTGGGACTCCAGCGAACCACAGTGAGAGCCACTATCCACAAATGGCAAAAACATGGAACAGTACATAAAAGAGGGATACCGCTACACTCACACGATCGTCCAAAAGGGAGCTGGGAGTTCCAAAGCCAGAAGTCCAAAGGTAATGATAAAATCCCGCTGCACCAGATGGTAGGGCAAAGTGAAAAAATCTTTATTTCGTTAATCCATGTCAAATGTTACAGACAAAAGCTCACGCGTATCGGAGCAAGAGATGGCTCCTTAATCATAGCTATGATTAAGGAGCCATCTCTTGCTCCGATACGCGTGAGCTTTTATCTGTAACATTTGACATGGATTAACGAAATAAAGATTTTTTCACTTTGCCCTACCATCTGGTGCAGCGGGATTTTATCATTACCTTTGAACATGGAACAGTGATGAACCTTCCCAGGAGTGGCCGGCCGACCAAAATTACCCCAAGAGTGCAGAGAAAACTCATCCGAGAGGCCACAAAAGACCCCAGGACAACATCTAAAGAACTGCATGCCTCATTTGCCTCAATTAAGGTCAGTGTTCACGACTCCACCATAAGAAACAGACTGGGCAAAAACGAGCTGCATGGCAGATATCCAAGGTGCAAACCACTTTTAAGCAAAAAGAACATTAAGGCTCGTCTCAATTTTGCTAAAAAAAACATCTCAATGATTGCAAAGACTTTTGGGAAAATACCTTGTGGACCGACAAGACAAAAGTTGAACTTTTTGGAAGGTGTGTGTCCAGGGCCGGATTTGTACTTTTTACCGCCCAAGGCCAACTATACTGTCTATTTGTTTTTTATATCTGTGTGCCCCAATGAGAATTTTACTTACTTTTCATCATTGGATGTCACAGACAATAACTATTTTAGTAATATGCGTATAGACTATGTTATGTTTTCCTTAAGAACTTTTATGTTATGCTTGCTATCTCGTTAATGATGGAACCATTGTGTCACCATAAGAGGCTGATATGTACCTGCATGATAAAGCTTACAGGTCTTGCAGGGACGACACAAGTACAGGACAGAGGGTTCAAAGGGTTATTCTGTCCTTGTAGATAGGGATGGCTGCATAGAACAGCTTTACTGCCCCTCACTAAGCCGCCCCTAAATTTCTGGTGCCCTAGGCCATGGCCTATGTGGCCTTGCCAGAAATCCGGCCCTGTGCGTGTCCCGTTACATCTGGCGTAGAAGTAACACAGCATTTCAGCAAAAGAACATCATACCAACAGTAAAATATGGTGGTGGTAGTGCTGGGGGGTTGTTTTGCTGCTTCAGGACCTGTAAGGCTTGCTGTGATAGATGGAATCATGAATTCTACTGTCTACCAAAAAATCCTGAAGGAGAATGTCCGGCCATCTGTTCGTCAACTCAAGCTGAAGCGATCTTGGGTGCTGCAGCAGGACAATGACCCAAAACACACCAGCAAATCCACCTCTGAATGGCTGAAGAAAAACAAAATGAAGACTTTGGAGTGGCCTAGTCAAAGTCCTGACCTGAATCCTATTGAAATGTTGTGGCATGACCTTAAAAAGGCGGTTCATGCTAGAAAACCCTCAAATAAAGCTGAATTACAACAATTCTGCAAAGATGAGTGGGACAAAATTCCTCCAGAGCGCTGTAAAAGACTCGTTGCAAGTTATTGCAAACGCTTGATTGCAGTTATTGCTGCTAAGGGTGGCCCAACCAGTTATTAGGTTCAGGGGGCAATTTCTTTTTCACACAGGGCCATGTAGGTTTTGAGTTTTTTTTCTCACTAAATAATAAAAACCATCATTTAAAACTGCATTTTGTGTTCAATTATGTTATCTTTGACTAATAGTTAACGTTTTTTTTGATGAGCAGAAACATTTAAGTGTGTCAAACATGCAAAAGAATAAGAAATCAGGAAGGGGGCAAATAGTTTTTCACACCACTGTATATATATATATACGCACACAAACAGTGCTCAAAAAAAGAGGGAACACTTAAAGTGGATCCGAGATGAAAAACTAACTATAACAAGTAACTTGTCTATATATCTTATCTAAAGATTGGGTAGCATATCTAGCTGCAAACAGCTTCAGAAGTTTATGATTATTTATTGTGATACAATGAGGGCAGCCATGTTTTTGTTTAACACATTGTCACAGGCTGAGGGCTGGAGATGCTGTCAGCTTGCCTATGTGTAAATTCAGTCCCCTCTCCTCCTCCCTCCTCCTCTCTGCCTCTGAAATCAATAGCTAGTAACCTCCTCCTGCCCAGACTGAGCTCCCAAAAGCCCTTGCTACAGTGCCAAGGCACAAAAGGAGCTGTGGGCGAGGCTTGTTTAGTTTATAGGGAATTAGAGTATTAAAACAAAACAAAAAAGTATTTGGCTTGATGAATGCCCTGTAAACTATATGAAAGGAACACAATTATGCAATGAGTAAAAGTTTATCTCGGATCCACTTTAAACAACACTCCAACTCCAATGAAACTCCAAGTCAATCACACGTTTATGATATCAAACTGTCCACTTAGGTAGCAAAATTGCTTGATTGATAATCAATTTCACATGCTGTTGTGCAAATGGAATAGACAACTGGTGGGAATTATAGGCAATTAGCAAGACATCCCCAATAAAGGAGTGGTTCTGCAGGTGGTGACCAGACCACTTCTCAGTTCCCATGCTTTCTGGCTGATGTTTTGGTCACTTTTGAATGCTGGCGGTGTTTTAAATCTAGTGGTAGAATGAAATGGAGTCTACAACCCACAAAAGTGGCTCAGGTAGTGCAGCTCATCCAGGATGTCAGATCAATGCAAACTGTGCAAGAAGGTTTGCTGTGTCTGTCAGCATAGTGTCCAGAGCATGGAGGAGCTACCAGGAAATAGGCCAGTACATCAGAAGAGGAGGAGGCCGTAGAAGGGCGACAACCTAGCAGCAGGGCCCCTACCTCCGCTTTTGTGCAAGGAGGAACAGGAGGAGCACTGCCAGAGACCTGCAAAATAAGCTCCAGAGGGCCACATATGTGCATGTGTCTGCTCAGATAGTCAGACACAGACTCCATGAGGATGGTATGATGGCCTGACATTCCCAGGTGGGACTTGTGCTTACCGCCCAACAACGTGCATGACGTTTGACATTTGCCAGAGAACACCAAGGCTGGCAATTCGCCACTGGCGCCTCGTGCTCTTCACAGATTAAAGCAGGTTCACACTGAGCACATGTGACAGACATGACAGTCTGGAGATGCCGTGGAGAACGTTCTGCTGCCTGCAACATCCTCCAGCATGACCGGTTTGGCAGTGGGTCAGTAATGGTGTAGGGTGGCATTTCTTTGGGAGGCCGCACAGCCCTCCATGTGTTCGCCAGTGGTAGCCTGACTGCAATTACCAGTAGGTACCGAGATGGGTTCCTCAGACCCCTTGTGAGACCATAATCTGGTGCAGTTGGCTCTGGGTTTCTCCTAATGCAAGACAATGCTAGACCTCATGTGGCTGGAGTGTGTCTGCAGTTCCTGCAAGACAAAGGAATTGATGCCAGTTCCCCAGACCTGAGTCCAATTGAGCAATCTGGAACATAATGTCTTGCTCCATCCACCAACCACACCACAGACTTGCACCATTGACTGTCCAGGAGTTGGTGGATGCTTTAGTCCAGGTCTGGGAGGAGAACTCTCGGGAGACAATCTGCAGCCTCATCAGGAGCATGCCCACGAGGAGGCCACACCCACACACACACTACTGAGCCTCATTTTGTTTAATATATATACTGTATACACGTACAGTGGGATGTGAAAGTTTGGGCAACCTTGTTAATCATCATGATTTTCCCGAATAAATCATTGGTTGTTACGATAAAAATTGTCAGTCAAATATATCATATAGGCGACACACACAGTGATATTTCAGAAATGAAATGAAATTTATTGGATTTACAGAAAATGTGCAATAATTATTTAAACAACATTAGGCAGGTGCATAAATTTGGGTACCACAAAAAAGAAATAAAATCAATATTTAGTAGATCCTCCTTTTGCAGAAATTACAGCCTCTACGCTTTCTGTAGGTTCCAATGAGAGTCTGGATTCTGGTTGAAGGTATTTTGGACCATTCCTCTTTACAAAACATCTCTAGTTCATTCAGGTTTGATGGCTTCCGAGCATGGACAGCTCTCTTTAACTCACACCACAGATTTTCAATTATATTCAGATCTGGGGACTGAGATGGCCATTTCAGAACGTTGTACTTGTTCCTCTGCATGAATAACTTAGTGGATTTTGAGCAGTGTCTAGGGTCGTTGTCTTGTTGAAAGATCCAGCCCCGGCACAGCTTAAGCTTTGTCACTGATTCCTGGACATTGGTCTCCAGAATCTGCTGATACTGAGTGGAATCCGTGTGTCTCTCAACTTTGACAAGATTCCCAGTCCCTGCACTGGCCACACAGCCCCACAGCATGATGGAACCACCACCATATTTTACTGTAAGTAGCAGATTTTTTTGGAATGTGATGTTCTTTTTCCTCCATGCATAACGCCCCTTGTTATGCCCAAATAACTCAATTTTAGTTTCATCAGTCCACAGCACCTTATTCCAAAATGAAGCTGGTTTGTTCAAATGTGCTTTAGCATACCTCAAGCGGCTCTGTTTGTGCAGTGGGCGGAAAAGGCTTCCTTTGCATCACTCTCGCATACAGCATCTCCTTGTGTAAAGTGCACCGAATGGTTGAACAATGCACAGTGACCCCCATCTGCAGCAAGATGATGTTGTAGGTCTTTGGTGCTGGTCTGTAGGTTGAATCTGACTGTTCTCACCATTCGTCGCTTCCATCTATCCGACATTTTTCTTGGTCTGCCACTTCAAGCCTTAACTTGAATTGAGCCTGTGGTCTTCCATTCCCTCAATATGTTCCTAACTGTGGATACAGACAGCTGAGACAGCTTTCTGTATCCTTCCCCTAAACCATGATGGTGAACAATCTTTGTCTTGAGGTCATTTGAGAGTTGTTTTGAGACCCCCATGTTGCTACTCTTCAGAGAAAATTAAAAGAGGAGGGAAACTTACAACTGACCCCGTTAAATACTCTTTCTCATAATTGGATTCACCTGTGTATGTAGGTCAGGGGTCACTGTGCTTACCAAGCAAACTGAATTCCAATAATTAGTTCTAAAGGTTTTGGAATCAATAAAATGACAACAGTGCCCAAATGTATGCACCTGCCTAATTTTATTTAAACACTTATTGCACACTTTCTGTAAATCCAATAAACTTAATTTCACCTCTCAAATATCACTGTGTGTGTCTCCTATATGATATATTTAACTGACCTCTTTTATCGTAACATCCAACGATTTATTCCAAAACCTTCGGGTGTCACTTCGGGTATCCTATAAAATACTGATTGATGTGTGGGGATACATTTTCACTTGCCTTATGCTAGGAATACATCATAAGTTTTTTCAGCAGATAGATGGTTCAATAAATAATTTCCGACATGTCTGATCTTATTTCGATCATTTTTCTGATAAATTCCTATAGCATTGAATGGAAATTGATAAGAAAATTGATCGGAAAACGATCGAAAATAAGATCGGACAGTAAATCGTTTGAAAAATCTCATTGTGTATTCCCAGCATTATTATCACCAGCATGTTTTTAGTAATTTGTGGCCATTGTATTAGATTGTGATCCCCTCTGAGGGACAGTTAAGTGACAAGACGATATACCGTATATACTCGCAAGCAAGCCAAATTTCCCCCCCCCCCAAAAGTGGCCCAAAAGGTGGGGGGTCGGCTTGCTTGCGAGTCATGTCTCCGTCTCCCCCATCCCCCCCCCCCCCCCCCCCCGCTGCCAGTATGGGTAGGTAGTGCCGCTCCCCCCGCGGCCGCCGCTGCTAGTACCTTAGCCGGTGCCGCTTCCTCTATCCCCGTTCTGCTCGTACGGTAACTAATTCACAGCAACGCGCCCCACGGCGGCTGCTGTGATGAGGGAGGAAACCAAGAGAGCGGTTCCCATAGTATCGGCGATACATATTGCCGCTACAGGAAGCCGCTCTCTATGGTTTCCTCCCTCATCACAGCGGCCGCCGTGGGGTGCGCTGCTGTGAATTAGTTACCGTACGAGCAGGATGGGGATAGAGGAAGCGGTGCCGGCTAAGGTAATGGCAGCGGTAGCAACGGGGGGAGCGGGGAAGGGCACTACCTACCCACCTACCCATACTGGGCACTATGTTAGCTATACTAGGGCACTATACTAGCTATACTGGGGCACTATACTATCTATACTGGGGCACTGCCTACCCATACTGGGCACTATACTAGCCATACTGGGCACTATACTAGCCATACTGGGCACTATACTAGCTATACTGGGGCACTACCTACCCATACTGGGCACTATACTAGCCATACTGGGCACTATACTAGCTATACTGGGGCACTATACTAGCTATACTGGGGCACTACCTGCCCATACTGGGCACTATACTAGCCATACTGGGCACTATACTAGCCATACTGGGCACTATACTAGCTATACTGGGACACTATACTAGCTATACTAGCTATACTGGGACACTATACTAGCTATACTGGGCACTTTACTAGCTATACTGGGGGACTACCTACCCATACTGGGCACTTAACTAGCTATACTGGGCACTATACTAACTATACTGGGACACACTGTTGGGATCACGCGCCCAGCATTTCCTACCCCCCGGGTTATATGGGGGTCAATCATTTTCTCCTGGTTTTTCAGGTTAAAGTTGGGGGGTCGGCTTATATGCGGGTCGGTTTGCTTGCGAGTATATACGGTACTCTGTGCGGCGCTGTGGAAGAAGTCGGCGCTATATAAATGATAACAATATATTTAGAAGCACTGCTGATTACAATTTTGCTAGACACTGAGCATGATATTGTAAGCATGATATTTGTGACTTTTTCTTCAAGCACTGTTCTATTTGGCTTACTGAGCCTTCACTGATGGACTGCCTCTGTGTATGGGTTACAGTTGTGGCTTTCATCTATAGGTAGATTCTATCCAGTAGATCAGGGGTCCCCAAACATTTTGGGTCGAGGGCCGGGTCAACATACTTCAGACTGCTGGGGGGCTGGAGTATACATAAATTGATGTCTTTGTGGGCCAGACAGTGAAGCATACTTAGGTGACAACCTGTAGTTTAATTGGACAGCAGTGTCACCTGATGTGGAATTTGATTGGAAATTAGCGAATAACTGCTTTCTGGCTTCCATGTGGATGGGTGGTGCTAGCACTGCTAGTCTATATCCGGACCACCAATATTTAACCACTTTGTCCTCCTTGATGTATAAAAACATCAAGGAGGACAGGCGCGCTCCCGCGGCCGATCGTGCACGCGCACTCCCGGCCGCAGATTCGGTAGCCCAGGAATCAATGTATCGGGCTATGGTGCCCGATCACTGAATCCTCTCCCCCGCTGAAAAAGCGACAGCTTCTCTTGGAAGCTACGCTTTTTCTGAGACTATGTCCCTCTAAGCGTACATTGTACGCTTAGAGTGACGTCATGTAAACAAACTTGAGGTTGCCATCTTGTGGCCAAAGAGTAAAACTACATCTAAAAGTAAAAAAAAATTACATTGCACACTCTTTTCCCTAAATAAAACACTATTTACTTCCTCCTCTCCCAAAAATACCCACATAAAATGTTTAATATAAAAAAAAACAAAAAACATTACAATTTAAAAAAAACAACACCACATAAATATTTACCTAAGGGTTTAAACTATTTAAATATCTATGTAAAGATGAAATATTTCTATATATTTTTTTTTATAAGCTTGTAAATAGTAATGGATGCAAAATGGGAAAAATGCTCTTTTATTTCCAAATAAAATATTGTCGCCATACATTGTGATAGGGACATAATTTAAACGGTGAAATAACCGTGACAAATGGGCAATTACAATACGTGGGTTTTAATTATGGAGGCATGTATTATTTTAAAACTATAATGGCCGGAAACTGAGAAATAATGAATTGTTTCCGTTTTTTTCTTATTCTTACTGTCAAAATGCATTTACAGTAAGGTAGCTCTTAGCAAAATGTACCCCCCAAAGAAAGCCTAATTGGTGGCGGAAAAAACAAGATATAGATCAGTTCATTGTGATAAGCAGTGATAAAGTTATAGGCGAATGAATGGGAGGTGAATATTGCTCGGATGCATGAAGTGAAAACGACTGAGAGCTTAAGTGGGTAAAGATGTAGCTGACAGCATCTATAAGTAATACATTTTATGTGTGGGGGGCTGGTAAAAAAAGCCTCGGGGGGGGGGGGGGGGCACATTTGGCCTGCGGGCCTTAGTTTGAGGACCGCTGCAGTAGATCATTTTTAATTTGTAATTTTTAAAGTAGCTCACAAGCTGAAAAAGTATAGGCACCTCTGATCTAAAGACTCAATACAGTCAAGTACTTTCTAAAGACTGTTCAGATATGTCCTCTCTGATATTGTTTGTCTTCCCATCTATCTGTCTATCTATCTGCCTGTCTATTTCAATCACATAGTACCAGCATGTGTTTTTGCAATGAATTAAACTTCATTAAGCTACCAGTATATTATTTGATTGTGGGAAGGAAGAGGATTCATGCAGAGGAAACCTGCACAAACACAGGCAGAACATCAAAACTCAGTGAACCCAGCATCAGAGTGCTGTGAGATGTAACCACTACACTTCCTTGCTGCATACCTATTTAAAGATCACAAAGAAGATAAAGATTAAAAGATACAACTTCCTACCTCTGTTTTGATACAGAACGTTTTTATTTCCTCTTTTTGAGCATATACAACCTACATGCATTTCAGACTGGGATGCAGCTGAAATTAGACAGACCTCAGCCTCTAGGCCCTGGTGCAATCTAGCTGTCTGGCCGTAGACATTTAATTCTCTGTACTAGATTGGGGTGGTGGTGCTCTGATTCTCCCCTACCCCCATTGGTAATATAAGACCACCCTCTTGATATAGACGGGGGGGTGGATTATCAGATTTGTGTTTCAGCTGTCCCGCTACAGTCCCAGTAATATCCCTCAGCTGCTCCTTGGGGATTTTTAAATCCTGCTATGTACAGATATAGGGGCACAGTTATGAAAGCCCACCTCTCCATTCTTCCCTTTGTGTCATACACTCACACAGAGGTGTCAGAAAACAATAAGCCTGCTTTATAAAACTTGTAACTAAGGAAAGTGACTAATTTCCCCAGCAACTTGTTCTCTAACTTGAATCAAGAAAATGATGAGTGGAATCTGAATAGCTTCTGTAAACTCCACTTTCCTTTGCAAAACCTTTTCATAATAGTTTACAAAGCATGTCATGGGATTTAAAGGAACATTATCAATTAAAATGACTTTTTTTTAATACTCTATATTAGGGTACACATTACCACTAGTGCTAGGGGCACTTTTATTTATTCACCCAGTTCTCTCTCCCTCTCTCCCTGCTTAAAATTCATCCTTCATTCCTCACATAGCTCACAAATATACTTCACTGTGTCACAGCATGCAGGAGGCACGAGGAGGTAGCAGGTAACAATATGAGCTGTAATATTGCTGTAATAAAGCTAGCTAGAGATGTGTATACACTATTCCTGACTGGCTGACTGGCTTTCTTATTCCAGGCTGCATCTACTTCATAGGCTGCTATGTGGTGTGGTGCTAAGAGGGAGAGAGACTGTTTACAAAGGCATTATCAGGATCTTTATCAGTCTGAGAACAGAAGACAAGGAACACACATTGCTGGAATCTTTAACCCCTTATCACCATCTGAATAATGCTTGCTACACACTATGAGATTTTTTGGCAGATCTACTGACAGATCGATTATTTCCAACATGTCCGATCTGATTTCCGATCGATTTCCGACTGTTTTCTGTTCACTTCAATTGGTACTCAATAGGAAAATGATCAAAAATCAGATAAGACATATTGGAAATAATCGATCTGACAGTAAATCTGCCAGAAAATCTCATAGTGTGTACCTAGCATAAGATTCTTTCAGCAGGGGATTATTAAACTATACACTGAGGAGTTGATAGCAACTTCCTGTGCAGGAACATGGTCTAGCCCAGGGGTCTGCAACCTTTAAGAATGAAAGAGCCACTTGGACCCGTTTCCGAAAAGAGAAAAAAAACTGGGAGCCGCAAAACCATTATAAAACAGATATGTCCCCAATATGCACAAATCGTTAGCAGATATGACCCCAATATGCACAAATCGTTAGCAGATATGACCCCAATATGCACAAATCGTTAGCAGATATGTCCCCAATATGCACAAATCGTTAGCAGATATGTCCCCAATATGCACAAATCGTTAGCAGATATGACCCCAATATGCAGATATGACCCCAATATGCACAAATCGTTAACAGATATGTCCCCAATATACAGATATAACCCCAATAAGCACAAATCGTTAGCAGATATGTCCCCAATATGCACAAATCGTTAGCAGATATGTCCCCAATATGCACAAATCGTTAGCAGATATGACCCCAATATGCAGAAATGACCCCCAATATGCACAAATCGTTAGCAGATATGTCCCCAATATGCAGAAATGACCCCCAATATGCACAAATCGTTAGCAGATATGTCCCCAATATGCAGAAATGACCCCCAATATGCACAAATCGTTAGCAGATATGTCCCCAATATGCAGAAATGACCCCCAATATGCACAAATCGTTAGCAGATATGACCCCAATATGCACAATTCATTAGCAAATATGACCCCAATATGCACAAATCCTTCAGCAGAAATGACCCCAATATGCACAAATCCTTCAGCAGAAATGACCCCAATATGCACAAATCCTTCAGCAGATCTGAAAAGAAAACCCCATTTACTCACCTAGTAAGAAGACCTCCTGTCACGATCTCCTCCTGTCCCGACCTCCGGTCCCGACCTCCTTGTGGCGCGCAACTCCGTCGGCTCCTCTTCCTTCCCGACGTCACGTCCTGCCTGCACTACACTGCAGGGCTACGGGAAAATGGCCGCCCGAAGCCCTGCACTGGTCCGGCGGCCTCTCTGATAGGCTGCCGGCCAGCGGCAGCACACGTGACGTCACACGCGCAAACGTCACACGCGCGCCGCAACCACTGACACCCAGTCACCCACTATCGGTGTAGTGTCAGAATGGGCAGCCCTGCAGCACCGGAGCCAGGACTGAGCCGCGGCAAAGGGGAAAAAGAGCCGCTTGCGGCTCCGGAGCCGCGGGTTGCCGACCCCTGGTCTAGCCCTTTAAGAACTGACTGAGGATTTTACAGCAGAGGGGCAGAGCTGTGTGAGGAAAGAAATTGCTCCTAGTACTCGTGGTAATGTGTGCCCTAACATCCAGCATTAAAAAAATGCTTTAATCGATAGTATACCTTTAAACAGCTGATCTATTTCTCCTAGAGGAAGATTCATGGAGAAGCAGGTGATTGATTCGAGTGAGTGATTTGTTCGTTTTCAATAGTGTAGATATATTTGTGTGCAACAAAAAGCGTGTGAATAGGGCACATACAGGGCTTGAACAAAATAATGGAAACACCTAACATTTTGGCATCATAACCTTTGAACATTTTTTAAGCAATCAAAACTTGACATATGTTACATTTTTTTTGTTTATTATTTTTGTTATTATATATGTTTAATTAAAATAATTGTTTTTTTACAGATATTTAGACAAAAGTTGGTTATAATTTATAAAGATGGCAGATCTCTTAGACTTTCAAATAGGCCAAATTGTTGGTGCTACTGTAACATGAACTGCCCAAATGCTTGGCATTTCAAGAGGTACTGTCTCAAAAGTAATGACTGCCTTTGAAAGAGAAGGAAAAATGTCCTCAGCAAAGCACAGTTGTGGCTGAAAGTCGTAGTTGTCTGAGAGAGACTGTCGGACTCTAAATCGAATTGTTAGAAAAGCTCGCAAGACCACGGCTTCTAAAATCACTGCAGAGCTGAATGAACACCTACAGAACCCAGTTTCCACAAAAACTGTTCGTTGGGAGCTGCACAAATCAGGATTCCACGGAAGAACTGCAATTAGAAAACCTCTGCTCTCAAAGACAAATGTTTCAAAGCGTTTAGAGTGGTGTGGAAACCACCAGAATTGGTCCCTCGAGCAGTGGAAAAATGTGATTTTCTCTGACGAATCATCGTTTACCTTATTTCCGACCTCCGGCTGAGTGTACGTTTGTAGACGGCCAAAATAAGCATTTCATCCAGACTGCCTTCTCCCAACCGTAAAACATGGCGGGGGCTCTGTGTTAAGCTTGGAGGTGTAATCTCCACAGTCAGCATACAACACATAAGCTGACGTGAAGGAGGTACACACACCAGCACAAGGGATCAGAATATCCCCAGTTTAGTGGAGGAGAGGACTGACTCCAATAGGAGATTGTGGCGCACAGAGCCGGTGCAGATCCGAACAGCCACAAACAACACTTACGTAATAACGTCTCAGCGCAAAGTAGCGCTGAGCGCATAAACCAGGACTGAGGAGATAAGAATAAGTAGACAGAATGAACGCTTGCTAGCTAGCGGCTACTTAGCGACAGCAAGCGTCCAAAACCAGACAGACTGGAATGAGGCAGCCAATGCGTTGCGGCGATGGCGTGCCTCACAAAGACAGGACAGGATAGTCAGAAAATAGCTGGATCGAGACAGATGAACGTAACACAGATAAATATACAATAAGTATGTTTTCCTAGCGTATTACAATTACAGCTATCAATGAAACTCTTTGTAAGGTCTGACTAACATATGTATATATCGGCAATGAACCGATATATGACATAAGCAGGAACGCTGACTAGGACTGGAGTAATACAGGGAACAGGACTCAGAAGGATTCGCTATCTCTTCGCAGAGATGAACGCAATCCACAAACAGAACCAGGAACAGGATAACTAGCTCAGCACGGGTGTTCACGGTACGCGCAAACTACCAAAACGTGCTGGAAAACTGACTAACTGAACACAGGAAATAAACAGTTCGTGTACGTATATATCAGCGACACTGATATATTAACGTAACACGAATACAAGGAAAATAACAAAATGCGCAAGTATGCGTATATATTGGCGATGAACCAATATATGACACAAGACAAGCAAGTAGCAACTTCTAGAACAAGAGCAGAACTAGGAGGACTCGCTGACCCCTTCGCAGGAGTCAGCGCAGTCCACACGGACCAGGAACGAGGTGGGGCACGAGCAGAGTAACAGATACAATCTGAGACTATGATAGCCCATGAGGCATTGCAGGAAGCAGTTCTTTATACTGAGGTCATCCAATGGGAGCAGACCTGCAGATTCCCACACAAGTGAATGGTAATTAATCACAGGCTGATAGCAGGAAAAGGCAGACAATGATATGCAGCCTGCAGGAAAGGGACCGCCCCTCCACTGCAGCAGACAATGTTTGTTTACACAAAAGCATATTAAACTGTCATTAACTTCAGAGCAACTGCAGATGGAATCAGCAACTAGTTTAAGTGCAAACCAAACTATGCAAGCAAATGCATGTAATGACATTAGAACTGCTTGGTTTGCAATACCACTGCAGTCAGCAGTAAACGCTGCAGAAGCGATCATAACAGTACCCCCTCCCTTAAACGCGGCCTCTGGACGCCTATGAAAACTGACATATTTCTCCTGAACCACCCAAACCAAAAAATCAGAAGTGGGAAATCCAGCAAACTGATCTGACTGAAAATTCATGAAGGTCGGATCCGTCCGACAAAACCAAATTCCCGAATCAGTCTCACCAAAACTAGACCAATTGGAACCAGAACCTACCGAACCATGCCCGTCAGCACCACAAGCCTCAGTGTGATACCCATCAGAACCACGACTTCCAGAGAAAAGCCCCCAGAAACTCTCTGAGCGATACCCATCGCCTTCCCGGGACTGTCCAAAAACGCCAAAGCCTTTGCAATGCCCACCGGAACTGTCCCCACCAACACAAAACCCACCGTTGAACCAGTTCAAGGTACCAGGACAAGTTTCCTCAGAGATCTCCCAGAACACTTGGAAGCTCCAAAGAGATCCCCACAGGTCAGAACGCCCCTTAGGCTCACATGGAGAACCATCAAGAACCCCTATGGAACCCAGGGCAACTCTAGAGTCAGGGTCACAAGGACAAACATCAAGATCAGGGTTTTTAGGGACCAGAACCATCTCCGGGCATGCAGGCCAACCGGCAACATCAGAACATGTCTCCACTAGGGAAGCGTGTGAGCACGCCAACACAGACACACTTGGGCACTCTGGCATACGAAGCACATCTGGGCACACCGGCACAAGAGAGACTTCTGGGCATGTCAAGGAACTGCAAACCTCAAAGTCAGTCAAGGTAGGACCGAAACCAGGACTGGGCAAAAAAAAATCATCATGACTAGACTTCACAGTTACTGGATTCTCACTAAAAAATGCAGGATCAGACTTAGATGTCTCTGATTCCAGCAAAGTTATTAACAAATCATGTTCAGGGGCATTTACAAGACAGGACAAATCTTCTGATGTATGCACCGAACTAGACAGGGTTCCCATAACTTCTTCTGGACTAGACAGAGACTCATCAAATACACTGGATTGGAGCTCATGAAGGGCTGCAAAACAAGTCAATAGTGCAGCAATCCCCACTGAACTAGGCAAAACTGAGTAACTCACTGGACAGGAAGGGAATTCAGGAACTTCTGCCACACCGGCCAGAGAACCAGAATTTTCCAGGATACAGGGCTGGGTTTCAGAAACACTCATTAACCCGGACTGAAATTCTGATATTTCTATTATTTTTTCCAGCGAGTCAGAATTATCCATGTTACAGGGCAAGACTTTTGAAACATTCAGAGGACAGGGCTGGAGTTCCTCGGCTGTTACAACACTGGAGAGGGACTCAACAACATTGGTTAAATCAGACTGTGTACAGGGCAAGGTATCTAACACACTTGCTGACGAGGACAATATTTCAATGGCTTCTGCTTCGCTGGGCAGAAATTCATCAAGTTTTATTAGAGCAGACTGTAATTCCAAAACAGCTGCTAGACAAGTGAATATTACTGTAACACCAACTGAGGTAAGCAGTGCCTCAGACTGTTCTGCTAGAGGGTTTGAAGTATCCAAAGTACTGGGTGAAGCATAAGACTCTGTGACCACAGCTTCACTGGACAGGATCACCGAACAGTCCACACTGCAGGGCAAAACCATGGAAGCACCTGCTGGACAGCATAATGATTCTGTGACCTGAGTTTCATTGGAGAGATCTACTGCACAATTCATGGTACAGGGCAAGTTCACTGGAACATTTTCTGAACACGGTAATAATTCTGCGATTTCGGACTCACATAGCAGACGCTCTGAGTTATTCATGAAACTAGAGTGAGGTGTAGAAACAGGAAGATCAAAACACAATGTTTGCGCATCTAAATCACCATTCAATTGTGAAATTGGAAAATTCAGATGCTGGGGTTCTGAGATTTCTGGACAGGATTGCTGGGACTCAGAAACTGATGTAGTGCATCTATTGGCATCTGCTGGATCAGACAGGAGTTGAACTTTATTAACACAGGTAATTTCTGCAGAAGTGTTTGCAGAGACAGGCAAGATTTTTCTGGTGTCTGTTTCACTGAACAAAGACTCATGAGTACTGGCTAGGCTGGACTCAGAAGTCAGCAGGACCTCTGGGTCCTCTGCTGAGAAATTTGTGCAGGGCAAGATTAAGGAAGTATTAGTAATTTCTGTCTTACTGGGAAGTAACACTGAGTTATCCATGGTACAGGGTGGAATTACAGGAACTTCAATTTCACACAAAAGGAGCTCTGAATCACTCGCTGAATCAGCCAAAGGTGCTGAAGCAGGCGAGTCCTCAGGAACTGAGGAAGTGGAACAATCTCCACTTGACAGTGTGTCTTCCTTGGTATCAACTGATTGAATCGCATAAAAATCGTCCAGAATCATTCTCCACACATCGATCAATGGAGCCACAAAGTCATACCCACACACACCAGTTTTTATTAGGTTATAGGCAGACTTAATGCATGCATTCAATACTAATTCACTTTTTGCGCTGTAAAACTGACAAAATGAACTTGCATCTTTCTTCCATTCATAGACCAGGGCTTCCATCTCTCCTCTCTCAAATGGAGGATCCCATGCATATTTAACAGCTGAGCATTCCGGCTGATCATAGTTTGCAAATGTGTTAGTGGCAGAAACATACATTGGGTTATTTAGCAGGTGATTGGCCGATTTCTTATTCCTAAGGATCTCCAATACCTGTAGCAAGTGTTGAACTGTAGTGTATGCAAATTTCCCTTGCTGCACGAATAAATTGATCTGTTGAATACTCTGTAATATATCTTCATAATCATATTCAGATAATTCATTTAAACAAGAACTTTTATTTTCCCTGGCTAGCAATGAAAGTTCATTAGTAGTTTCATAGGTCCATTTGACTCCCCTGAATGGTGACTGAATTTCATTATCTGCTACTGGCGGAGTCTCATTACAGATCTGATGCGCAGTCGCTAAGGGCAACGACTCCGCTGATTGTAACGCCTTTCTTTTGGAGCGTTTACGTTTGGCTTTAGACCCTGCTGCCTTAGCAGAAGAAAAGTTATCAGAACAATTATCTGCTTGCTGATTATTTTTGTAGGCAGTAGAAGGAGCAGCTGATTGACAAGCTGCCAGGAGCTTATCAAAAGGGCTAGGCAAATCGGTTTTGCGCAGCCAGTTATGGATCACAAACGCTAGAAATTCCAGTGGTCTTTCTTTTAAATTGGTATGATCTAAGACATCGTAGGCCCACTGAAACAATCTTCCCTTAAATAAAACATAAACTAGCTGGGAGGCCCACGTTGAAACAGGAGTAGCCTGGAGCTCGGGATTGGCCAGGAACCTGGTACATTCAGAAAAAAACTCATTTTCTGTTTCAGAATTGAGCTTCTCAAATTTCTTAAAGGAACAGGAACCATAACAAACAGTGTCATTTTTGCTGGGAACCCCCCCCACAATGGGGATTGGTAATGGGGCTATCATAATGTTAAGCTTGGAGGTGTAATCTCCACAGTCAGCATACAACACATAAGCTGACGTGAAGGAGGTACACACACCAGCACAAGGGATCAGAATATCCCCAGTTTAGTGGAGGAGAGGACTGACTCCAATAGGAGATTGTGGCGCACAGAGCCGGTGCAGATCCGAACAGCCACAAACAACACTTACGTAATAACGTCTCAGCGCAAAGTAGCGCTGAGCGCATAAACCAGGACTGAGGAGATAAGAATAAGTAGACAGAATGAACGCTTGCTAGCTAGCGGCTACTTAGCGACAGCAAGCGTCCAAAACCAGACAGACTGGAATGAGGCAGCCAATGCGTTGCGGCGATGGCGTGCCTCACAAAGACAGGACAGGATAGTCAGAAAATAGCAGGATCGAGACAGATGAACGTAACACAGATAAATATACAATAAGTATGTTTTCCTAGCGTATTACAATTACAGCTATCAATGAAACTCTTTGTAAGGTCTGACTAACATATGTATATATCGGCAATGAACCGATATATGACATAAGCAGGAACGCTGACTAGGACTGGAGTAATACAGGGAACAGGACTCAGAAGGATTCGCTATCTCTTCGCAGAGATGAACGCAATCCACAAACAGAACCAGGAACAGGATAACTAGCTCAGCACGGGTGTTCACGGTACGCGCAAACTACCAAAACGTGCTGGAAAACTGACTAACTGAACACAGGAAATAAACAGTTCGTGTACGTATATATCAGCGACACTGATATATTAACGTAACACGAATACAAGGAAAATAATAAAATGCGCAAGTATGCGTATATATTGGCGATGAACCAATATATGACACAAGACAAGCAAGTAGCAACTTCTAGAACAAGAGCAGAACTAGGAGGACTCGCTGACCCCTTCGCAGGAGTCAGCGCAGTCCACACGGACCAGGAACGAGGTGGGGCACGAGCAGAGTAACAGATACAATCTGAGACTATGATAGCCCATGAGGCATTGCAGGAAGCAGTTCTTTATACTGAGGTCATCCAATGGGAGCAGACCTGCAGATTCCCACACAAGTGAATGGTAATTAATCACAGGCTGATAGCAGGAAAAGGCAGACAATGATATGCAGCCTGCAGGAAAGGGACCGCCCCTCCACTGCAGCAGACAATGTTTGTTTACACAAAAGCATATTAAACTGTCATTAACTTCAGAGCGACTGCAGATGGAATCAGCAACTAGTTTAAGTGCAAACCAAACTATGCAAGCAAATGCATGTAATGACATTAGAACTGCTTGGTTTGCAATACCACTGCAGTCAGCAGTAAACGCTGCAGAAGCGATCATAACACTCTGTGATGATCTGGGATGCTATTTCTAGGAAATCTGCCAGGCGAATGATTTCCCTTCATGGAAGAATTAACAGCCAAGACTATTTAGGAATTTTGGGCGACCAAGTTCATCCTATGGTTCAAGAACTGTTTCCGGAGGGGAATGCCATCTTTCAAGATGATAATGCCCCAATCCATACAGCTAGAATTGTTAAAGCTAATGGGAATCCATGCTTCAGTAAAAAAAAAGTCAGATACTCACCTAAGGAGAGGGAAGGCTCGGGTCCTTATGAGCCTTCCCTCTCCTCTCCCAGTGCCCTCGATGCTGCACTGGCTTCCCCGTTCCAATACCCCGCCGCGGGGACTTCGAAAGTCTTCGGGAGCCGAGTCCTCCTGAAAACAGGCGGCTCCGCCCTCTATGACGCACTCGCACGTGCAGAGGCGGGACAAGGTCCTCCAGCACCCAAGGCTGAGACACCAAAGTGCGCCCCCCCATAGCTGCCACCCCAGCCGTCACACACTGATTGCTATTAGACTAAGAGGCGCCACATGGCCCACAACCTCCCCAACACCTTAAAGGATACCCGAACTGACATGTGGCATGATGAGATAGACATGTGTATGTACAGTGCCTAGCACACAAATAACTATGCTGTGTTCCTTTTTTTCTGTCTCTGCCTGAAAGAGTTAAATATCAGGTATGTAAGTGGCTGACTCAGTCCTGACTCAGACAGGAAGTGACTACAGTGTGACCCTCACTGATAAGAAATCCCCCTTTTTTTTACCTCTTTCTTGCTCTCAGAAGCCATTTTCTGCTAGGAAAATGTTTTATAGTTGGAATTTCTTATTAGTGAGGGTCGCACTGTAGTCACTTCCTGTCTGAGTCAGGACTGAGTCAGCCACTTGCATACTTGATATTTAACTCTTTCAGGCAGAGAAAGAAAAAAAGGAACACAGCATAGTTATTTGTGTGCTAGGCACTGTACATACACATGTCTATCTCATCATGTCACATGTCAGTTTGGGTATCCTTTAATATCTAGTTATCTGGCTTGCAGTCACTGCCATGCATCCCCTTTTCTTATTTCTTTCTGCTTCATACACAATTAGGAATGACAGCTGAATGAATTGTGCGCCCCCTCCTACACTGCGCCCTGAGGCTGGAGCCTCTCCAGCCTATGCCTTGGCCCGGCCCTGCGCACGTGCGCAGTGTAGAGCGGACCATCTTCGGGAGTACTCGGGCTCCCAAAGCATTTCTGAAGCCTCAGCGGTATTTGACCGAAACGGTTGAATACCCCTACACGGGAGCCAGCGCAACAATGGGGACCGGGAGAGGAGAGGGAAAGCTCTCAAAGCCTCCCTCTCCTTAGGTGAGTATCTGACTTTTTTATTACAGTATGGGTTCCCATTCACTTTAAAGAATGGCATGAGGAACATTCTAATGAAGTTGAGCATCTCATCTGGCCACCACAATCCCCAGACCTCAACATTATTGAGCATTTATGGTCGTTATTAGAGATTCAAGTAAGAAGTCGATTTCCGCCGTCAACTGGAGGGTGTTTTAACTGAAGAATAGGCTAAAATTCCTTTGGAAACATTTCACAATTTGTATGTATCAATACCTCGGTGAATTGAGGCTGTAATTGCCACAAATGGTGGACCTACACCATATTAAAATATATTTTGTTGATTTTCAAGGTGTTTCCATTATTTTGTCCAACCCCTGTACATTCCCACTTAGCTTGGAAATACCCATCTGTACCTCTTAGGGCCCTTTTCCATCGCGTCACATTGCATCACTTCCGCTCCCATTTGCCACTTCCGCATCGGGAAATGCGTAAGTGTATAGGAAGAGATGGCGGATGCAGCCGTGCGAGAATCTGCAGCATGCTGCAGTTTTACTGATCGCTCTGCATGGCTCCGCATGACCAGCATGCAATGTAAACTGTTCCATTGCCATGCACTGGTAACAGTACAACCATGGTGCAATGCAGCTGTGTAGCCGCAATGCGTGTAATGGAAACAGAACGCATGGATAACATGTGTGGTAACTTTCCTATTCCATTGTGTTGCGTTCTTGCTTTTACAGGAAACGCATGCCCATTTTGAACCTAGCCTAAAAGCTCTGGGGTAATATACTAATAGGCATACTAACACACCTGCTAAGCATTGTACTAATTAGGCTCCTGTAGAAAGAAAAAAAATTATAATGCTATCCTACAGGAAATCTATTTTGGGGTAGGTAAAGTATCAATTATGAAAGATAAGAACTACACAAGAAGTTACCATGCTGTCTCGAAAGGGGGGGGGGGGGGGGGGAATCGTGATTTTCAATTGACTGAACTGAGAGTAGACCAAGAGGGCAGATATCTTTTTCTAAAGGGGACTTCCAACAACAGAGATGTCAGTATAGTGTACTGACGGAAGTGTATGCTCCTAATGAAAAGCAGAAAGCAGAAATCACAAACTTATTTCTGGACTTCGCAAAGGGCATGATAGTCTCAGGAGGGGAACTAAACATATCACTTAAAGCAGTCCCAAACCAAAAATTTTTTTTATTACAAAATATTTAGTTGCACCACTCTGACACATACAAAGATAAATAAACTCTCCTTCAAGCCTATGAACATTTCAGTGCATGCTTTTCACCCTTCTCTTTTCATAACTAGGGTTATACAGGTGGCAGCCATTAGCAATTCCTCCTTTTTGCTGGACACCATCTACTCCATTAGTTTGCCGGATTCTGTCCCGGCAATTTGAAAGGAAGGGAGGGGTTTCTCCAATAAATGTAAAATATTTTATATTTGTCATCATGCAGCTGAAAAAAAGGCTGTTATTTATTATTATAATTTAGAAAATAGATTTCATTTCTGAAATCTTGTATTTTTAATTTGGGTCCACTTTAATCCATCAATGGTTCCGTCCAATGATAAATCCTCACTGCCTTTCAAAACGATTAAAAAGGTAAAACTCAACCTACGCTTATAAAAATTGATGTATGTTTGGAGGCTTTATAACCCCAACACAAAAGATTACACTTTACACTTGCTCAAACCCACACAGAAAATATTCCAGGATAGACCACATATTTTTAATTCAAGCAGATCTGTTGTGGGTCATGGGCTGAGATTGGCCAACGGGTAATGTTGGATTATGTCTTGTTATATATACACTTGAAACTCCCGAACACCAGAACCAATCAGTTTATTTAGAGGCTTAAAGGGACTCCGAGCTCTGAGTAAAAAAAAATGTGAACTTACCCGGGGCTTTCTCCATCCCAGCCCTGGTCGGGACGTCCCACGCCGGCCTCCTGGCTCTTCTCCCGGCGGCTGTCCGCATAGCGCAGACAGGCCGGGCCCCCGGGCGACACTGGCGAGTGTCGGGGCTTCTCCTTCCCTATACGTCACGAATGACGTCACACGCCGGCCGCCGCGCATCATGACGGCGGCTGGCGTGACAGCACGGCGCATGTGCGATTAAACCGCGCATGCGCCGTGCTGTCACGCCGGCCGCCGTCATGACGCACGGCGGCCGGCGTGTGACGTCATTCGTGACGTATAGGGAAGGAGAAGCCCCGACACTCGCCAGTGTCGCCCGGGGGCCCGGCCTGTCCGCGCTATGCGGACAGCCGCCGGGAGAAGAGCCAGGAGGCCGGCGTGGGACGTCCCGACCAGGGCTGGGATGGAGAAAGCCCCGGGTAAGTTCAAATTTTATTTTTACTCAGAGCTCGGAGTCCCTTTAAGAGGACATTGAACATATTGGAAAGTCCACTGAGGAGTATTTAGACATAAATGTGAAGGCAGACTGCCCTTCTCTCCTGTTTTGGGAAGCACACAAACCGGTCGTCTGGGGTGACTTTATCAAACCGGGAAAGATGAAAGAGAAAGAAGCTAAATTATATTAGAATATCTAAAGCAGCAACCCATGCTATTGCATAGAAAACATATGACAGAGCCAAGACTACTGAACTAAATTAGATTCCCTGCTACAGAAAATATAACCACTTAGAATGCAAACATAAACAGAAAAAGGCATGTACATCTCAGCCTCTATAAGTGGAACAACAAAACAGGTGAATATCTGGCTAGGAGACTAAAGAAATAACAGGCACAGCAATAAATAGACATAATCTCAGATAAGCAAGGCCAACAACAAATGCTTTCCAAAAACATTTTAGAGGCCTTCAGGCAGTTATTCAATCTTTTACAATATCAGTGATCCCAGCATGTCATGCCACCAAAAAACACAGAGGCAAGCTAAAATGCCAAATATGGACTCCCTTCTCTAGATCAACATACTAAAGATAAGCTAGACCAACCTATCTCCTGAGAAGAATTTATAAACATGGTTAAAAAACTCAGTTGGGCTAACAAATTTATACTATAAAAAATTTGCTGAAATGCTAGTTGAACCCTTCCTTCGAGCATTTAACTCCCATCGATCAAAGTACACCTCCCTCACCCTAATTACTAAAAGCTCATATCACAGTCTTGCACAAGGAGAGCAAGGACCACCCTAACTGTGCAAGCTACAGACCTACATCACTGCTAAATAATCACCTAAAGGTCTTTACAAAGGGGTGCATATTAATTTGGCGCCGCGCAGTTCGGCGCGGTGAGAGCCGAATGATGGCTCTCACCGCTGCCGCTAAACTCCGAGGTGGCGTTAAATACTATTTCCCCTCCGAATTGTCGCAGCCGCCAGTGCCCCGAATTACCGCTACGCGCCCCGTGCAGTATAGCATTGCTGCTATGGGGCGCCCAGTTTCAGTGCTCGGCTCACAGAGCCGCGCAGCGAGATCAGTTGATTCGTTACAAAGATATTGGCAAATAGGATATCCCAGCTATTAACTGGGTTGATTGACCAGCAAGGACAACACCACAAAAGATATACACTACTTGCTCTCTCAGCGTTCCATGGAAAGTTTCTTTATCTCCATGGACGCCAAGAAAGCATTCGACCGAGTCGCATAAGATTACATTGAGGAGACTATGGGATTTGGTTCAGGAGACTATGGGATTTGGTTCTAATATGTGCCCGTGGATAAAACTCTTGTACTCCTAACCTACAGCCCATGTAAAGGCCAACTTTTTACTATACGACCCCTTTGCCCTATCCATTGACACAAGACAGGAATGTCCACTTTCTCCCATAATCTATGTACTCACGTTAGAACCCTTCCTGAACATCATGTGAAACAATGCAAAAATACATGGTGTTACAATTCAAGTGAAAGAATATTAAATTGTGGCAATTTCTAGATGACATGCTACCCTATGGGCTCGATTCACAAAGCGGTGCTAACCCAGTTAGAGACTTTAGGCGTGATAACCATTGCATCACGGTGGTGAAAAGCCAGTTTAGGCGTGATAAGTTTAGGCATGATAAGTTTAGGCATGATAAGTTTAGGCATGCTAAGTTTAGATAAGTTTAGATCACACGCAAAGTCCCGCACGCAAAGCAGCACCATTAAACTCTATGCGAAGTGCACCAGACTTTGCTAGCGCAAAACTTTTGATCAGCTGTGCACTGCGGTGCTAACCCAGTTGGTGCTTAAACTTCTCATGCCTAAACTTATCACACCTAAACTTATCATGCCTAAACTTACCACACCTAAACTTATCACACCTAAACTTAGCATGCCTAAACTGAGTTTAGGCGTGATAAAGGGCTTTTCACCAGCGTGCTAACTGTTAGCACCGCTTTGTGAATCAGGCCCTTAGTCTCCATCCCTAATCTAGTGAAATGTCTAGAAGCCTTTGGAAAGATATTCAATTTTAAGATGAACTTATCCTTATCTGTTTCTGCAATCTGTGGCACTTCTTCTTGTTTGCTATGTATAAGACTCAATGGGCCTGATTCACAAAGCGGTGCTAACAGTTAGCACCCTGGTGAAAAGCCCTTTATCATGCCTAAACTCAGTTTAGGCATGATAAGTTTAGGTGTGATAAGTTTAGGTGTGATAAGTTTAGGCATGATAAGTTTAGGTGTGATAAGTTTAGGTGTGATAAGTTTAAGCGCCAACTGCGTTAGCACCGCAGTGCATAGCTGATCAAAAGTTTTACGCTAGCAAAGACTGGTGCACTTCGTATAAAGTTTAATGGCGCTGCTTTGCGTGCGGGACTTTGCAAGCGATCTAAACTTATCTAAACTTAGCATGCCTAAACTTATCACACCTAAACTTATCATGCCTAAACTTATCACAACTAAACTGGCTTTTCACCAGAGTGGTGCAATGGTTATCATGCCTAAAGTCTCTAACTGGGTTAGCACCGCTTTGTGAATCGAGCCCAATGGGCCTGATTCATAAAGCGGTGCTAACAGTTAGGGCCTGATTCACAAAGCAGTGCTAACAGTTAGCACGCTGGTGAAAAGCCCTTTATCACGCCTAAACTCAGTTTAGGCATGATAAGTTTAGGTGTGATAAGTTTAGGTGTGATAAGTGTAGGCATGATAAGTTTAGGTGTGATAAGTTTAGGCATGATAAGTTTAAGCACCAACTGTGTTAGCACCGCAGTGCACAGCTGATCAAAAGTTTTGCGCTAGCAAAGTCTGGTGCACTTCGCATAGAGTTTAATGGCGCTGCTTTGCATGCGGGACTTTGCACGCTATCTACACTTATCTAAACTTAGCATGCCTAAACTTATCATGCCTAAACTTATCACACCTAAACTTATCACGCCTAAACTGGCTTTTCACCAGCGTGGTGCAATGGTTATCATGCCTAAAGTCTCTAACTGGGTTAGCACCGCTTTGTGAATCGAGCCCTTAGCACGCTGGTGAAAAGCCCTTTATCATGCCTAAACTCAGTTTAGGCGTGATAAGTTTAGGTGTGATAAGTTTAGGTGTGATAAGTTTAGGCATGATAAGTTTAGGTGTGATAAGTTTAGGCATGATAAGTTTAAGCACCAACTGCGTTAGCACCGCAGTGCACAGCTGATCAAAAGTTTTGCGCTAGCAAAGTCTGGTGCACATCGCATAGAGTTTAATGGCGCTGCTTTCCGTGCGGGACTTTGCACGCTATCTACACTTATCTAAACTTAGCATGCCTAAACTTATCACACCTAAACTTATCACACCTAAACTTATCACGCCTAAACTGGCTTTTCACCAGCGTGGTGCAATGGTTATCACGCCTAAAGTCTCTAACTGGGTTAGCACCGCTTTGTGAATCGAGCCCAATGTCTTTGATCTAAGTGGTTTGCATAGCCATGTTTATTAGATTCTTGTACTCTGACATCTTTTTTATATAACCACGTTTGCAGCTGCCTTTTCTTTTACATATATTCTGTATGTGTATGTGAGCAATAAAACTTGAATTTTCAAAAAAAAAAAAAAAAAAAGATGAACCTCTCCAAATCTAGCACCCAAAACGTATCATTATCGAAACAATTACAACAATGTTTTCAAAATGTGTATCCTTTCAAGTGGAAAACCTCAGCCCCAACATACCTGGTTAAACTGACAGATTTAAAACAGTTATTTTTCTTAAATTATACTCTACTTGAGACCAAAAAACACTCAGACCTGGCACACTCGGGGGAAAATGCAGGGTGGGTGTATCAAATGCAGGGAGGCTCTGGGTGTATCACATGCAGGGAGGTGCTGGGTGTATCACATACCTGCAGATGTTATATACTCCTACCTTATTGCCTGATGAAGCAGAATTATACCTGTGAAATGCATTGCACAATTTCTGGAGTGTGTAAAATAAAAATTCAGAGTCTCTTTAACATGAACACCCTCCCCAGATTGCTATATCTCTTCCAAAATCCACCCAATGCTTTACCTAAATCCTTCCTAGCCAATATGCAAAGTAAGCGGTCTAAATTCATATCGGGCAACTGCAAACCACAGCTGATATGTAGTAGGCTGACCCTACCAAAAGAGTCAGGGGGCATTACACTTCTGTATGTTGCTAAGTATCAGATGGCATCCCACCTGGTAAGGGTCATCAACTAGAGAAAGGAATCGGTCTCAAAAGATTGGTTGCTGATCAAGCAAATGTTTCTCTTTGTAGAGCTTACTCTGGTCCAAACATTTTCAGGTGTTAAAAACTTGCCCTGGCCACCCTCTAATAACTCCGACCATTAACACCTTCTATTCTAGCTGTAAAACATTCAAATTATAAAGCCAAGGTAGCCTGCTCAACCTCATACTCTCATACTAAGCAACTGCAGCTTCTAGCTGGGCCTAGATGGAAACTTTTTAAAGGTGTAGAAGATAATCCGCACCACCAAAGTAAGAGACTTTGTAACCAAAGTTTTCAGATGCTGCATTATATACTATCCCTGAAATCCAAGAGGCTACTTAGTATAACCACCACAACCTTTGAAGGGAAACTCCTTTCCACTAAACCAAAACATCTCTTGACCTAGACCTACTCATTACTACACGCTCATGACCCGGACGATCAATTACTGTACCAGAGTGGATGGAATCAGGCTTTGAAAAAAGATATCACCAAGCAGCAATGGGAATCTATTTCCCTTAATACACATCGGTCAGCAAGAAACGCTTGGTCACAGAAGCAGAGTTTGACGTGGCTGTTACAGCAATCAAACACTTCCTATAATTGCAGACCAGCTTTTTGAATGTAAGACAGCAAAAAAAGAAAAAGTAGTTCCCTAAAAAACCGCACCACTCCATAAATAGTCAATAAACAACATCTTTATTCAAAAAATGATTAAAAACACCTAAAAACACATCTAGGACGCCATATATAGTGTAATATAATCAATATATAATCAATATAGACAAATAACAACAGACTCCACCAAATTACAATTCATATGCACTGGGGGACAATAAATGCTGTATTTCCCCTGACCATATAGATATAACAACAAAAACCATAAAACGTTCATACATGTATTGCATAGGTAGCAACAGCAAAGAATACCGTGAAACAACACTAGGATAGAAGGGTGGAACAATGAAGAATGGAAATAAAGTGCATGGTGCAAGAGGAACTGGCGTGGAAAACGCCAGTAAAAAAGTGCATAAAATAGAGTGATAAGTGCAAAGTTAGGCTGGTAATAGACCAGCACAGTGAGTAGGCTGAAGCTTACCAGAGCAAGGGTTAGTGGAGCATGAAGGAATGGCGTCCAGGAGCAGCCGTCGCGATTCGCCGCTATCAAAATACTGCGGCTTCCACTAGCCCAGTGGAAGCCGCAGTATTTTGATAGCGGCGAATCGCGACGGCTGCTCCTGGACGCCATTCCTTCATGCTCCACTAACCCTTGCTCTGGTAAGCTTCAGCCTACTCACTGTGCTGGTCTATTACCAGCCTAACTTTGAACTTATCACTCTATTTTATGAACTTTTTTACTGGCGTTTTCCACGCCAGTTCCTCTTGCACCATGCACTTTATTTCCATTCTTCATTGTTCCACCCTTCTATCCTAGTGTTGTTTCACGGTATTCTTTGCTGTTGCTACCTATGCAATACATGTATGAACGTTTTATGGTTTTTGTTGTTATATCTATATGGTCAGGGGAAATACAGCATTTATTGTCCCCCAGTGCATATGAATTGTAATTTGGTGGAGTCTGTTGTTATTTGTCTATATTGATTATATATTGATTATATTACACTATATATGGCGTCCTAGATGTGTTTTTAGGTGTTTTTAATCATTTTTTGAATAAAGATGTTGTTTATTGACTATTTATGGAGTGGTGCGGTTTTTTAGGGAACTACTTTTTCTTTTTTTGCTGTCTTATCTTATATTGAGTTCCTTTCTGCACACTCAGACTACATTACTGCATTATTATATTGAGTGGAAGATGGTGCTAGCCCCACTTCATGTTGACAGCTTTTTGAATGTCTCCACATGTATTTTTGCCCATTCATCCTTAGGAATGAGCTCCAAATCTTTTCGGTTGGAGGATCTTCTTGACATCATCCTGATCTTTAGCTCCATAGATTCTCAATTGGATTGGGCAGGATTCTGGCTGAGCCACTCTAAAACGTTAATGTTGTTGTCTGCTAACCATTTATTCACCACTTTGTGTGTTTTGGGTGATTGTCATGCTGAAATGTCTACTGGTGCCTAAGGCCAAGTTTCTCTGCAGACTACCTGATGTTGTAGCTGAGAATCCTCATTTATTGCTCTGTTTACATGGTGCCGTTTACAGTGATTAGTTTCCCTGGTCCACTGGCTGAAAAACACTCCAAAGCATTAGGTTCCCACCACCATGTTTGACAGTGGGTATGGTGTTCTTTGGGTTGAAGGCTTCTGCTTTTTTACGCCAAATGAAGGAAACCTCATTGTGACAAAAGAATTCAATTTTTGTTTCATCTGACTATAACACAGAAGACCAGAAGTCTTCTTCTTTGTCCAGATGAGCATTTGCAAAGGTCAAGCAAGCTTTTGTGTGCCTTATCTGGAGACGTGACGTCCTCCTTGATCTGCATCCGTAGAACACAGCAGTATGCTGTGTCCGTTGGATTGTCTGTTTTGAGATATTGCCACCAGCAGAGCCCAGATTCACCAGGATGGCCTTGGTGGTGATCCTTGGATTCTTTTTCACCTCTCTCACGATCCTCCTGGCCACTGGCCAGCACAGGTGTCACTTTTGCTTCCGACCACATCCTCTGAGATTTTCCACAATGCAGAACATCTTGTATTTTTTAATGCACTGTAGTTAATGGAACTTGAAAACATTTAGAAATGGCCTTGTAGCCCTTTCCTAACTTGTGAGCAGCCACAATGCGCAGCCGCGGTTCCTCACTGAGCTCCTTTGTCTTAGCCATGACTGTCCATAAACCAACTGCAGAGGGCTGCTGTTTTTCACCTGTTGAGTTGATGAAAACAGCTGTTCCCAATTAATCAGGGTAATTATGATGCTTTAGAACAGCTTGGGATATTTGGAATGGTATACAAGTTTAAATTTTTAAATTTTCCTACAGACTGTGGCAATTTGTGAAGGGTATGAATAATTTTGTACTGGATACTTTGTGCTCAAATGTAAATGAAAGCTGAAAAATGTTTTTTTTCCACAATAATGTCTCTTGTACATTGTCTTATTATCATTTGGGAGACACCTATGTCATTTCCTGTCAAAAAATGACTTGCTAGTTGAATAAAAGTAACTTGAATTCAAAATTTGCAAGGGGTATTATAATAGATCGCGGAAAAGCCGCCGCGTGTACTGGCAACAAGGCGGCTGATTCCGCGTCCAGCGCGGCGGTTTGCACGCAGCAGTGTGCATCTGGTGTGGCTGGGTCTGTTAGTTCACACAGGTTGAGGAATACGCCCGCGCGCGCTGAGAGGCAGAACATTTATGGCAAACGAGGAGGGATCAGCTGACCACGTTGGTCAGCTGATCGCAGAGCAAGTGGCCATTGGCTGATCAGCGATGGGGAGCGCCGCTCTATATATAGTTATTGCTGGTCAGTCTCAGGTTGTCTGCCGTTGCGAACACTTACGTGAAAGCACTCAGACCATAGTTAGATCCCACAGTGTGTTAGAACCAGGAGGACCTGGGAATTCACACTGAGCCAGATTACTTCTGTGTTATCTTTGTGTTATACTTCAGACTAGTTCCAGGGTGTTGAGACCACAGACCTCACACCCAAGACTAGGGATTCTGTGTTATCATTGTGTTATACTTCAGACTAGTTCCAGGGTGTTGAGACCACGGACCTCACACCCAAGACTAGGGATTCTGTGTTATCATTCTGTTATACTTCAGACTAGTTCCAGGGTGTCGAGACCACGGACCTCACACCCAAGACTAGGCATTGTTTGATATCTGTTATGATCTATTGCGTTTCTGACTATCCCTCTGCTTTCTGATTTGGTACCTATGCATATCTGATTACCTGTTGCCAACCCTGCCTGTCCTTCGTTACCGAATCAGCCTTCTGTCTCTGTACCTTATCTGCCCGTGTGTTGCCGACCTGGCTTGCCCGACCTTGAGAGCTATCCCTCTCCATTGAGAGATTAGTCTCCAGACCTGCTTGTGACACCCACCTTCCAGGTGTCACTCAGCCACAGGTCCTTCCTGCTATCCAGCCTGGGGCTCCATCCCTTTGGATGTCTCAGGCTGCTGAAAGGTTTTTGCACTTCCCAGAGGGAGGTATTTCCCATACTGCC